>NW_027175898.1:17521427-17523927 GCF_023055335.1 Clinocottus analis
CACAACACACACACACACACACACACACACACACACACACACACACACACACACACACACACACACACACACTCTGCATTCTCCCAGAAACCACTTGGTCACACAAAGATGGCCGCCAGCGAAGCATAACCACCTGGTTGCTAAATGAGAACCGTGAGAGTCAATCATTTCACAATAAAAGCATTGTTAGGAAATTAATAAGAGATTCTGTTCCCTGAAGCGTGCAGGGCTTTCATTTTGAAATTAGTTTGGATCTGTAGCTTAGCTTAGCACAACGACTGGAACGTAGCTTCTGTTAGCCTTGCTTCTGCTTGCCTAGCTTAATCTAACTCCAAAGTTGAAATATGTCCATTATTTTTAAAGAACCGTAACACAAATCTGCTTTTTATTAAATTGAATGAATTACACTGGTAGATCGAATCGCTATGCTATAATGTTAATAAGCTAACAGCTAAGCTAATAGCGGTTTAGCGCTCACAATGTTTTAGGATATATCATATTAAACATATTTGTATCGTCCATTAACTCAAGTTACTTTAATGATTTTATTTTCTCTCGCTATGTTTCCTGTCCACATGAAAACAACCACTTCCTGTCCCAGAGAAATGTCTGAAATGTCCTCCAGGGGCCACCGTACAGCAGGAGAGGGCAGCGGAGGTGAGCGCTGCTCCGCCGCTGAATTATTAAACAGTGAAACTCTGAGTTCACTCGGTCTAAACTTCTGATATCATAGCAAGGAGAGGAAAGGAAAGAGGAAAGGAAAGAAAGGACAGAGGGAGGAGGAGGTGCAGATGGAGAGAGATGAACGAAAGAACATGTTAGGAAGGGAAATAAGAAGACAGGATGCAGGGAAGTGAGACGTAAAGAGGAAGTGAGACGGTAGGAAAGGAAAGAAGGAGCTAGGAAGGACGTGAGATATAAAAGGAAACAAGATTATAGGCTGAAGGAATGATGTGAGGAAGGAAGGAAGGAAGGAAGGAGTTATAAAGACAAATAAATACATACAAGGAAGTAACACTGAATGAAAATAGTTTGAAGGAAACAAGGATGTACTGAAGGAAACAGGATGTAGAGAAGCTAGGAAGCATGTACAGAAGGAGACTAGAGAAAAAGAGGTAGTGGGTAAGGAAATAAGGATCTATAGAAGGAAAGAAGGGTGTATACAATTAATGAAGGAGGTACGGGAGGAAACAAGGATCTATAGAAGGAGAGAAGGAGGTAAAAAAATGTGAATGATTGAAAAGGAGGCTTGTGTAAGAGTTCACACACACACACACACACACACACACACACACACACACACACACACACACACACACACACACTGAGAGCAACAGAGCGAGCAGCTCCTTTAAATTCTTCTCGTTGCCTCTTTGTGTTGTCCGTCTGCGCCTGAAATCCACCACAGAAGAAGAAAACGCATGACATCATCGTCTTCACACAAATCAACCGACAGCTTCTGGACGCCTGAACGCATCACAGTGAGTCGTGTTCACTGACGATTGAAAAACAAACCAAAACAACAAGACTAGTACATTTAACCTGTGAGCTGAATATTTGGGGGCGGAGTCAGCTGTAGTCAGGCTAGCTATTCCCACCCGCTTCCAGTCTTTATGCTAAAGTAAGCTAACGGCCTCTGGACCAACTTCTCCTGAAACCCGACGACGAGATCCAAACCTCGTGGAGACGACGAGCAATTTGATTTGATGTTTTTGGTTCATTATCTTCAATCTGCAGCCAATCAGAGAGCAGCTGGCCTTGTGTTGGAATAACGTCCCAAGAAAAGAAAAGTTACTTATCATCTGCAGATGAATGTTGTTTTATTGTCGCTGGAAACCGAAACGCAGGAGAGGAAACGTCTTGCGCGGTTTCAACCAAACTCCATTTTAAAAAAGCCAAATTTAACTCCAACAACGTTAATGTTCCGATTTCTGCTCCTCTTGAACCACAAGGATAAAACAATTAAACAATGACGTGATGTCACCGCGATGTCACCGCGATGTCACCGCGATGTCACTGTGATGTCACTTTGCAGCTCAGATCAGAAATGAACTCAGTCACCCGCCTAAAAGTGCAAGTAAGAGAAGTGATGAAAGGATATGAAACACACACACACACACGCACACACACACAAACACACACGCACACACACACAAACACACACACTCTCTCTCTCTCTCTCTCACCAGCCGAAGCCGCCGAACGACACGCTCCTCTTCCTCCTCAGCATGGTCTCTCCTCCTCTTTGTCTTCCTTCTCTTATTGTGTCTGGATTTTCCTCTCTCTCTCTCTCTCTCTCTCTCTCTCTCTCTCTCTCTCTCTCTCTCTCTCTCTCTCCTTCGCTTGTTCCCTCTCTCCCTTTACCGTCTCCTCGTCTCTCCACCTATAAATACTCTCGTCTCTGTCAGACGCCCTCCTTCACACCGCCTCTCTCTCTCTCTCCATCCTCCTCCCGCCGTTAATGTTTCTCCACTTCAATCCACTGCACAGAGAGAGAGAG
>NW_027175898.1:17526427-17676427 GCF_023055335.1 Clinocottus analis
GTGTGTGTGTGTGTGTGTGGGCGTGTTCTTAACCTACAGCTTCCTCGCTGCCGCGGCTCAGAGGCTCGAGGAGGCGCCGCTCTGCAGGTTCGTTTCTCTGCTTTCTGTTGAACAATATCCCGAATGCTGGAAAAAAAAAGTTTTTAAAATGTAACAAATATTACTATGAATTCATAATACCGTTATTTTGTTTTAACTAAAGTTTATATCTCTTTTTACTACTTTAACCCTTCACTGAATTTCCAGAACATTTCAATTTGCATGTTTTGCTTAATGTTATTTTCTTCACAGTTTATATTTTAATTCATCTGTTACAAATACTTTGGATCAATTTAGCAGAGAAATACATTTATTCTTAAATATTTTTGTCAAAATATTGACGACAGAAATAATGACTTAGGTCACAGCAGAGACACGTCTTCACATGTTATTCCTTTTGAGGTTTAAAACTGTTTTATATGTAATGAAATAAATGTTATGAGTCTTAATTTACCTTGTAGACGTTTTTGAAATTCAAATCTGATAAAACAGTCATTAAAATGTAATTAAATTAAATCTCTTATATCTTGTTGGGATATTTGACAGACGTAATTTGCTCTCTGACAGTTAAACTCAGAACAGGAAGTTTTCCTGTCAGGAGAACAACAGAAAGAGGAAGTGACCTTAGATGCTAATGCTAATGCTACTGAAGCTCATTTCCAAGTCAAATCTCAGAGAGATAAACAAACGAGCTGTTCAGAGTTCAGCAGGAGGAAGATTTAACAAAAATATTAACACAAAATGAAAGATTGTTTTCTGGAAAAAGTGTATTTTTTAAGGATTTGTGGACGAAACCACAACTTTTGTTTCTGTCAGATGTTTGTCATCAGTAAAAATATGCAGAAAACAAATAAATAGAATAAATAAATAGCTAATGCTAACAGGACATTACAATATGCTAACACATTAAATGAAATGCTAACAGGTCCCAGGTCATGACATGATGCTAACAGACTGAGGCTTATGCTAACAGGTCATCTTCATGTCCCACGCGATGGCTTCCAATGAGTTTGAGGTCACCGTCCACACCTCACCTGGTCCCACGTGTGGAACCTTCAACCGCCTTTGGCTCAGCCTGATTGGCTCTCAGGGTGAGACTCCGCCCATCAGCGTAAGCGAGGGCGACCACCATCTCCTGCCCGGGTCGGTGAGTTACATCACTAACGGGGGAATTCAATGCAAAATGATAATGAGCAACGACCTCGACCCCTTCCTGTCCCGACAGGCGCTGCCGGTCCGGGTCCGGGCCGCCGGTCCTCTGGGTCGTCTGGTTCTGGTCCGGCTTCGTCTGGAGGCTCGGACCGGATTCCCCGACCTGGACTGGCGCTGCAGCCGGGTGGAGGTCCGCAAGCTGGCAGGCGGTCAGGAGGCGGGGCGAGGCGTGAAGGGGGCGGGGCCTGAGAGGGACCCACAGGTGCAGGTGTTCCTGTGCGAGCGGTGGCTGCGACCAGCAGAGGGCGACGTGGAGCTGAGGACTGGAAAGTGTTAGTTGCCTATAAAAGTTTTAAAAGAAGACACGTCCTCTTGAATACGGTTTAATATTCAGAATACTCCATTCCTGTACTGGTGCATGAGTAATACTACTCTCATGATAGAATATACAGTACACAAAGTAGGAGAGCAGACACGGTTTAAATACTTTAAGTTTACTGATGATAATTTACATTATTCTACTGAAGGAACATTTCACTGTAACAGAGTATTTTTTTAATGTGGATTTAGTACTTTTACTGCTAACCAAGTAATTGTACTGTGTAGTATTAGTACTTCTACACTAGAAATACTAAAAATGATACTCTACCAGTGTATTTTTTTTACTGTCTAAAAGTATTATTTGAGTATATTTACAGTGTGGTAAGTACTTTTACATGGACAGAATGTTTTTGCAGTGTGGTATTAATACTTTATCACACTACAAGTACAGTATTTCTACTGTTTAGTATTAGTACCTTTATCGTAACAAAATATCTTTTAAAGTTATATTGACTATTTGTGGTGCTAGTAGTTTTACCTTTAAATTAGTATTTTTTGCAGTTTTCTATGAGTACTCTTGCCTCTAACAGAGTATTTGTACTTCCTGTGCAGTGTGTTTGCTGCAGGACGAGGCAGAAGAGAAGCTGAAGCAGCAGCGGCTCAAACAGCTGCAGCTTCAACAGAAGCTCATCCGGTGGCGGGTGTTCGTGGACGGCGCTCCTCAATGTCTGGACCTGAGCAGTCTGTCTGAACTCGGGCCGAACCTCAGCTACTCCCACCAGAGGTGAAGTCACGCTGTCGCACCGGGAGGTTGTTGGTCACAAACACAGGCGGTATGGAGGAGGTGAGCTGTGTGTTTGCTTCTCTGTCCTCAGTCCGGCCGCCAACGTGAACTACCTGAAAGGCTTCGCCGGCCGACTGGAGGCCTGGACGAGTTTTACAAAGCTGGAGGCGTTTTTCGCCCACGCCGGACACCAGAACCGCACCGCCGGTGAGAAGCAGAACAAGTCACATGGGAAAAAGCTAAAGCTAGCAGGTCCCAGGTCATGACATCACGCTAACAGACTGAGGCTAATGCCAGCATGTGCTTCATGTGTTAAAGCTGCATTCTCTCTCCTGACCACCAGGGGGCGACTCCTCTGGTTGTATAGAAGTCTATGCTTCATGTGTTAAAATACAAGATGGCCGAACTTCAAAAACGTCGGTCCACCAATGACGGGTGACTTTTGAAAAGTGACAGAACCTCAGCAGCTTTGCAGAATATCAGGTTGTTTCTCTCTCAGGCTTCGTGAAGGCCCACTGGAAGGAGGATTGGTATTTCGGCTACCAGTGTCTGAATGGCTGCAACCCGCTGATGCTGCGGCAGATCCGCCTCCTCCCTCCAAACCTGTCGGTCACCTCTGCCATGCTCCGCCCCTTCCTGTCTGAAGGCTCCACCCTGGAGCAGGAGCTAGAGGTGCGCCCTTTGGTCTCGGACCTCCAGCTAGTCAAGACCTTACAGTACTTACAGAGTAGTACCGCACCTCTTCTGAAAGATTATGACCTAGCATCTAAATCTAAAACTGTGACAGAGGGGGAGCTTTTACCTGCTGGACTTCGAGGTTTTGGACGGAGTCCCGGCCAACATCATCAACGGAAAGCAAACGTACCTGTGCGCCCCGCTGTGCCTGCTGCACCTGAACTGCCGGGGACAGCTGGTCCCCATCGCCATCCAGGTGAACCGCGGGTGTTGGGATTCAGGTGACACCACCGCAGAACAGTTTGGGTTCTCGTGTGCCTGTCGCCTGTAGTTCAGTTGTAACATGTGGCTCCTTCAGTTGCAGCAGACTCCCGGCCCCCAGAACCCCGTCTTCCTGCCCTCTGACCCCGGCTGCGATTGGCTGCTGGCTAAGATGTGGGTTCGCTGCGCAGACTTCCAGTGTCACCAGTTGGGCTCCCACTTCCTGAGGACTCACATGCTGGGAGAGCTGTGCTGCGTGGCCACGCTGCGGCAGCTCCCAGAGCCGCACCCGCTGCACCAGGTCCTCAAGCTCCCCTTCATTGTGAAACGCTGTATTGTTACGTTGTAGCGTTTTGTTGTAGCGTTACGTTGTAGCGTTACGTTGTAGCGTTACGTTGTAGCGTTACGTTGTAGCATTACGTTGTTGCGTTACGTTGTTGCGTTACGTTGTTGCGTTACATTGTTGCGTTACATTGTTGCTTGGAAAAAACAACAACAACAACAAATGTTGTGTATTGACACGTTTTCTTTCTTTCGATTGGCTGTTTGTTGTTGACAGTTGCTGATGCCTCACGTCAGGACGTCCCTACAGATCAACTTCCAGGCCCGGATGACGCTGCTGGCGGCTAACGGGGTGTTTGATAAGGTTTGTCGTCAGCTGTAGCAGAAGAGGTAAAGGGGGGGCGGTGTGGTGCACTTATCCGTCGTTGTGTCGTTTCGTTCCTCCAGGCGGTGGGTTCCGGTCTGGAGGCGATACCCGTCCTCCTGTCGAGGGCGTCAGACCGGATCCGTTATGAATCCTTGTGCGTCCCCGACGACCTGATGCAGCGTGGCGTGGACCAACTGCCCCAAAGCTACTACGCCCAGGACGCCCTGCGAGTCTGGGGGGCGCTGCACAGGTGCACCAGCAGACCGGGACCAGAACTCATGTTTACGATGTTTACTGAGGGAATACATCAAGAGAGAAGAATATAGAGAATGCAGCTTTAACACATGAAGCATAGACTTCTATACAACCTTGGCGTGGGCTGAAATACATACTGTGTGTGTATGTGTGTGTGTGTGTTGCAGGTTCGTGGTCGGCTGGGTGGATCTGTATTACGGTGGAGACGATGAGGTTCGGCTGGACACTGAGCTTCAACACTGGATCACTGACATCAACGCTCACAGCTTCAACCACGACTCAGGTGTGTGTTCGTTGCATCGACAGGTAATCCGTCACTCGATGATGACATCACAGAAGGCCAACCTGTCTCCTGTGATGTCATCAGGTTTCCCTGCGTCCCTCCAAACCAAAGCAGAAGCCTCCACGTTCGTCACCATGATCATCTTCTCCTGCTCGGCTCTGCACGCCGCCGTCAACTTCTCCCAGGTTTGTTCTCAAAGACACAAACTGCTGTCCTGTTTTTTTCAAAGAAATCTCAAGTATCGGAAAAACTGATCGCGTGACTTCGTCCCTGCAGCTGGACTTCTCTCTCTGGAGTCCCAACTGTCCGGCCTCCATGAGTCGTCCTCCTCCTCGGGTCAAGAGCTTGGTGACGGAGGACGACGTCGTCTCCTTCCTGCCGGACGTGAGCTCCACCTGCCGCATCCTGACGGCGCTAACGCTGCTGTCGCAGCCCGCCGTCGACTTTGTGAGGCTCTGACCACACGGGCTCTCAATCAATATTTCACCATCTTTTATTAAACATGACTACATATTTCACAATCTTTTACTACTTAACCATTTATTCAGAACTCTAAATAAGTATTTTGTGATTTTTTTTTGGTGATTTTGTGATCTTTTCTTGAACAATCTTTTTCTCAACTAAATATGTCAAACCTAATTTACATATTCATCATAATCATTCAAAAATAATTACATACGTTAGTGATGTGTGTCTATACATCACTAAACTATACTAAATATTAGTCTGGTCTCTGTTGTTTGTGTTTATTATATAGTCTACTACACTATACGTATACTACTCCATTGTTTCTCATTATGTACCATTATTTTGCTGACTTTAATCTCACTTTACCTTCAAACGTTGATCTCGTTCACGGTGAATTAAAGTGAGTCGTCGCCCCCTGCAGGTTCCTCTGTGCCACTACAAGGAGGCGGTGTTCAGAGACCACGCCCACCGCGGGCTGGTGGCGGCGGTGCAGGCCGAACTCCGGGCCATTTCTGATGACATCACGCAGCGCAACAGCCAGCTGGAGCTGCCGTACCCGTACCTCTGTCCTGCACGCGTCGAGAACAGCGTCGCCATTTAAATCTGCTTCTTCTTCATCGTCAACAGCTTTAACAGGATGTGACGATCAATAAAGTACACTTTGTACTTCATAGGATCAGTTTTACTTCTTTATTATTTATGACTGAAATACTACTCACATGTGACAGATTGGGACTTTAGACCGCATTTATTTATGTTTTAAACATTTAATCATGTTAAACATTGTTTGTTGTGTGTTTCTTTGCTTTTGCTTTAAACCTCTCCAACATGTGACTGAATGATGTATCGAACCATTTCAACCATTATTTAAATAATAAAAGTTCCCAATTAAATATGTGCAGTACATATTTTCAACCTCCTCACTTTTAACTGAGTACAGTATTTATATTTCCTAAACGAACAAACATCCATACTTAAAAAATAATAATGCACTTTATATATAAATATATTTTGCAAAATTTCAGTTTTTACCTCACTAACGTCCTATGCTGGTCAACCGGAAGAGGCGGGAATTATCTTATATTTGGCGGGACTTATCTTATATTTGAGACCAGTCGCTGTGTTTACGGGTTTACTTTGAATTCCTTTGGTCCAATCGCAGCGCAGCTACAGCCCACGTGTCTCCCAGCTCTGACCAATCAGCGCCGCCCTGACTCCGGCAGCTCCTTTATAAAGCGTCTGTTGGCGCTCAGACGGCATTACTTGTCGTTCTGTAAGCGCGTAGCAGCAGACCAGATAAACTACAATGGCCAGAACCAAGCAGACCGCCCGTAAGTCCACCGGAGGAAAAGCTCCCAGGAAGCAGCTGGCGACCAAAGCTGCCCGTAAGAGCGCCCCGGCCACCGGCGGAGTGAAGAAGCCCCACCGTTACAGGCCCGGTACCGTGGCTCTGAGGGAGATCCGCCGCTACCAGAAGTCCACCGAGCTGCTGATCCGCAAGCTGCCCTTCCAGCGCCTGGTGAGGGAGATCGCTCAGGACTTCAAGACCGACCTGCGCTTCCAGAGCTCCGCCGTCATGGCGCTGCAGGAGTCCAGCGAGGCTTACCTGGTCGGCCTGTTCGAGGACACCAACCTGTGCGCCATCCACGCCAAGAGGGTCACCATCATGCCCAAAGACATCCAGCTGGCCCGACGCATCCGCGGGGAGCGAGCTTAGACTGACCCGACCCTAGTGAACCCTCAACGGCTCTTTTAA
Organism: Clinocottus analis; assembly: GCF_023055335.1. Lineage (NCBI taxonomy): Eukaryota > Metazoa > Chordata > Actinopteri > Perciformes > Cottidae > Clinocottus > Clinocottus analis. The sequence goes on from NW_027175898.1 coordinate 17,533,071, forward strand.
GAGCCACTCACCGCCACTAAGAGCAAACCGACCTTTTTTAATGTTAAAGTTACTGTATATCGAGCCATATAATAAAAAATAACTTGCATAAAAAATAAAGTCTTATTGAACTGGTGTTGGAATGTTTTGATGTGTCATAGGCTTTTATTCTGAAGGGGAAAACGGAAAGAGGAAATCTTGTGACGAGTACAAAATAAAAACTGTTGTCTGAACTAACCGTTCGGTTAGACTAGACGGCAGCCATGTTTGTTTTCCACTCTCAACGCCACTTTACCTCTTCCGTGTTCCCCTTCAGAATAAAAGCGAAAGCTATACATGCACCAAACATTGCTTTATATATAACTGTTAGACACTGAATACTCGATAGCTTACAATGATAACACAAGTGGGACGTGTATCTAAACACGTTAGGATAATAACAAAGATGGTATTCCAGAGTCCAGAAATACAGATATGTACATTTACTTTATATAGGACAAAGTAAATGTGTATGCTTTATTTGAATTTCTCCACTTTCTGAATATTGTTTCCTTATTTGTATTTTTTTTATTTTTTTTTACAATGGAGTATATTTCAGTAAATTCCAGTTCATTCTGTCTTTATTTTGAAATCACGTGTTTGTGTCTACATTATGACCGTGTTCATGTGTTTCTCTCGTGTTTAAGTTTCTTTAGTGTTCCGTCTAACTTGTCTCCAGCAATGCAGAACTATAGATGCTATTTACACAAGACAGTAAACAAATATATGTAACTTCCGCTTTAATCCAGCAACTTTTATTTTAAAAGATCAGGAGCACACCGGATCTTAACGTGAGCTCATTTCTGATAGGACGATCACAGACACGCTCGTTCTGACCAATCACGGAGCAGCTGGCTTCCTACATAAACCCGGGTGTAGCGCCATGTTGCCATTATCTCCTTTCTCTCCTTCACTAGGTCCACGAACTAAAACAAAATGTCCGGAAGAGGTAAAACCGGTGGTAAGGCCAGAGCGAAGGCCAAGACCAGGTCCTCCAGGGCCGGGCTCCAGTTCCCCGTGGGCCGTGTCCACAGACACTTGAGGAAGGGTAACTACGCCCAGCGCGTCGGCGCCGGAGCTCCGGTGTACCTGGCGGCGGTGCTGGAGTACCTGACCGCTGAGATCCTGGAGCTGGCCGGGAACGCTGCCCGCGACAACAAGAAGACCAGGATCATCCCCCGTCACCTGCAGCTGGCCGTCCGCAACGACGAGGAGCTCAACAAGCTGCTGGGCGGCGTCACCATCGCTCAGGGCGGCGTGCTGCCCAACATCCAGGCGGTGCTGCTGCCCAAGAAGACCGAGAAGGCCGCCAAGAAGTAGAGGCCCGACCCGCGACGACAACAACGGCTCTTTTAAGAGCCAATCACGAACTACTAAAGACAGATTCTATGACGTCATCTACGATTGATTACAATGTGATGCTGCTGATATGGATGTAATATTTAATGATTCATTAGTAAAATATGTTCAGAACTAAACCGAAAGCTGCAGGTTTCTTTTTGTTCACTAAGTATTCATTTAAATTTGCATGGATTTGTTTACACTTGGACTAATTTGATAGGAAAATATACATGATTATTTAATACTACAAATGTTATATTATCAATAACATTGTCTATTGCTGTAGTAAATTATCAAATATTTATACTAAAATGTAGATATCATTTACAGACCAGGTTTATTTTTTATATAAATATTGCATCCAGTTCCAACACATGAAGGATAGACTTCTATACAACCAGTCACCCCCTGGTGGTCAGGAGAGAGAATGCAGCTTCATCTCCGTGTGTTTTTAGAACTGTCAGGAAGACCGAGCAGGTTGTTTTGACCAAAATGATAAATTATATTTATTCTATTTCCCACTGTGACCTTCAGTTTCTACTAACACCGCCAGCTCGGTCCTCACCTGAAGTGAAGTGGATACAGTTGGTGAAAGGCATACATATATATATCTATATTTTTTGATGTATTTATGCAGATCCTATACTTCACCTTCATATTTGCTGTGAATGAAAGTTGCACCGAAATGTCACAATGACAACGTTACAATGAACATTGAATTCAAGTTTAAATGTTACAATATTAATGTTTCAATACATGTCGCACTAAAGAAACAATGTGAACTTATAGAAACAATGTTGCAATACGTTGACGGTTGTTTTGACTCCTACGGAAGCTGTTAGAGATCAAAAAACACAAAAACAAATCAGGTGTTCTGCATTTTAAAGTCTGACCTGAATAATAAAAGTTTTGTCCAACTTCCTAGAAACAAATTGTGAAACAAAACAAAAAGCTTCAGCAGCTGAACACATGTTGTAATACTCATTTTGGCCACAAGAGGCAACATACTCTTTGAGGTGTAATGGATAAAAACCGGCCTTCACATTGTTCGTCGTCTTCTGATAACGGACTCGTGTGATCATCCTGTGCGTAGAGAACATCTTTGTAAATTAAATCATATTTGTTCCAGACTTTTTTGTTTGGAAGCAACGAGGAAGACGAGGGTGTCGTCAATGTTCCTCAACATTCTCTAAATATGACACATTCAGGATGCTAGCATTTATCATTTAGCTTAGCATGTTAACATGCTAACATATGTTTAGCATGCTAACAGATATTTAATGATAATGAAATATATCATGTAGATGAAGTGCTGAAACCTGATTTTATATTATATATAATAGAATATTATTATATATAATAGAATATTATGATGTAATACATTATTATATGATGAACAGATTGATAATAATACATTAAACAGAAACATAATACATAAATATTCCTTGTTCAGTCTTTGTCTTTGTGAAGGACAGTTTTGTCTTTTTCTTCTTCCTGTTAAAATCAAAATGTTTTGATGAAGATGAAGAGCAGCTTCATCCTCCTCTCTTAAATGTCACATTTTTGTTTTTTAATGTTGTTTTTTTTCCTCTGATTCATTTTAAGAACTTCAGACAGAAGATATTTTCTTCCTTTGAGGCCTCTCCTCGCCGCTTCCTTGCCTCCTTGTCACCTAGCTGGCAGGGTCCACCACTAGGACCTTACACTCCCTCTTGGCGATCTTGTCCAGCGACAGCAGCGACTTGTCCTGCGGCGGCAGATAGAGCGGCCGACCCACCGGAGAGCCGACGGGCGGAGTGATGGCCCGCCGCTCCATCGCACTGCCCGTCCTCACACACACACACACACACACACACACACACACACACACAGACACAGACACAGACACACACACGAACACGCGCACACACACAATAATATATTAACAAATAAATTAAACTAGTGTTTTCTCTTCATGGTTTTTGTCAAGATGATGGTGATGGTTCTGTTTATGTGAGCAGCAGAACTTCATGTTATATTATTATATATTATATTTTTTACATGTTATATTAGTATATGTTATATTGTTATATATTATATTATTATATTTGTTATATGTTATATTGTTATATTTTGTACTGTAAAAGTGCGTTCCAGGCCCGTGAGCGTGTCTCTGCAGCCCTGGAGCGGTTCAGTACCTCATGATGTGCGAGCGGGACGGCTGCTGGTGGGAGAAGGACTGGGACCGGCCCAGACTGGCCTGGTGCCGGTCCAGCAGGTCTCTGAACGCCGGGCTGGACGGGCTGTTCTTCCCTGAGGGGGCGGAGCATCAGAGACGTTTACACTCAGGAACACGCAGACGCGTCACATGGAAATATTACACTTTCATTTTTCTCTCCGGGGGCAATTTGTACATTTTTGAATAGGTTGCATATTAAAATGCTTGTTTTCTGAATGGAGTTTGGTTGGATCGGTGCCTCAAAATAACACCATCTGGTCACAATGTTGTTGTTTATAACACCATGTTTGCACATTTTTGTCATTCACATCCTTTTGCTTTGTTGACTCATCTGATATCTGTTGTTTTTCTTTTTACCTCCGGTCATATTTCTGAATGAAAGCATCGGTGAAACAGGAGAAGCGTTTCTCTTACGTGACAGCGGCCGGGCGTCGGGCGGCGGGTTGGACACCGAGGCCGTGAACTGCAGCTTCAGCTTCATGTGCTGACTCAGCTGCAGAGAGACGGACAGAAGACCAGAAGACGGGCGTGAGACCACAAGGCTGCACTGTGACCACCAGGGGGCGACTCCTGTGGTTGTATAGAAGTCTACGCTTCATGTGTGCGACGGACCGAACGCCGAACTCGAGGCTTCAAAACACTCACAATCGAACGAGTGGGCCCACTCGTTCGATTGTGAGTGTTTTGAAGCCTCGAGTTCGGCGTTCGGTCCGTCGCCATCTTGTTTTTTTCGCTCTGGGTTGCGTAGAGGCGACCCACCTCGTACAGGCCCGGCTTGAGGATCTGGAACGGCACCCTGAAGGACAGCGTGCTGCCTTTGCGACAGTGACCGAGGTTACTGAGAGGAGAGTGACAGACCACGGCGGCCAGCGACGGGTCGTCCGGCTGCCCTCGACCTGAAGGCACACCATCATCATCATCACCATCATCACCATCAGGTCAAAACATTAACAGAGAAGGATGAAAGTGTTTAAAAAACCCTCTGGAGTCCAGACGAGCCGCACAGCCAGGAAGTCCTGCAGGTTGTTGAGCAGAACGTATTTGACCTTGAAGTGTTCCTTGACCTTGACGGTGCTCGGACAGCTGGCCGTCATGACGAACCGAGGCTCGTCCAGACGGATGCTGGGCAACCTGAGGCAGTGAGAGAAAGCATTAACACAGGAAGCATAGACTTCTATACAACCAGAGGAGTCGCCCCCTGGTGGTCAGGAGAGAGAATGCAGCTTTAACACATGAAGCATAGACTTCTATACAACCAGAGGAGTCGCCCCCTGGTGGTCAGGAGAGAGAATGCAGCTCTAACACATGAAGCATAGACTTCTATACAACCAGAGGAGTCGCCCCCTGGTGGTCAGGAGAGAGAATGCAGCTTCATCACTGTTTTTTTAGACCAGTTTCAGGAAGAATAAGAAGGTTGTTTTGACCGATATGTTAAATTATATTTATTCTATTTTATTTCCCGCTGGTGATCCCCTGTTTGAGCCCAGCTCGGTCCTCACCTGTAGTGGGTGTAGATACAGTTGGTGAAAGGCATCTTGGGAGTTGACCACTGCAGCACAGCGACCAAGGGAACCTCCAGCCCCTGGAAATGAAACCAGGAAACACTTTGACCACAAGGGGCGTTCATATCGGTGAGAAGATAAAGTCTTAAACATATTAATTGTCAACCAAAGTTATTTAATTTGTCTCATTTAGCAGCTGGCTAGTTAGCTCGCTAACATTAGCTTGATAATCCCAACATGTTTTCATGCTATCGTTACCTTGGTTTCAGAAAATTAGTTATATTGGTTAATGTTTTGATTTAATGTAACTATATTCAACCTTCATTCAACATGGACGACCAGGCCGCAAATATTTATTTAACTTTTTTTTTTTTTAAAGTTCATTGGTTAAAAATAAAAACAAAAGTGCACATTCTAGAAACAACCTCAAGCTTAGTGTGTGAAACTCGTTCAGACCTCATTGGTGTCGTCCGGCGGCAAGTCGTTGAGGTGCAGCTGGAACAGGAAGTCGTGCTCCTCCAAAGCGCTGAGCATGCTGGGAAGGCGGGAGGCGGGGCTTTCCACCCTGCAGAAAGACGCCATGCCGACCTCTCCGGACCGGTGGCTGCAGAGCGGAGAGGAAGCAGAACATTAAGATGGAACAACAGTTCGTCAGGTTACCAACCAGAACACACAGAGATGTAACGCAACAAAGGTAACACAACATAACAGAACATGAAATAATACAATGTGACAGAAAATATGAAACTAAAGTAAAAAACCACAACATAATATGAAATAATGTGACAGAACCTGAAATAATATGAGATAGAAAATATGAAACAAAAGTATTAAAACAGAATATAATACAAAATAATGTGAAAGAAACAGCTTTTACCAAATGTAACAAAACATAAACAGAACATAATATAATGACCGAAAAGATGAAACAAAAGTAACAAAAAACATGAAGAGAACATAAAGTAATAAAATGTAACACAAAGTAACGCATCATTCTAGAACAACACAATAACAGAATATCACGTCAGGGTCACCACATATGATTATGATGATTATATAATTGTTATCCAATGACACAACCTTTCACAACATGACAACACGTCACCCGACATCAACAAATATAAAGTGTGTAAATACCCTACATTTTATATATATATATGATATAAGTAATGTTGTTGTTCTTGTTGCATGTTTTTTGTCTGCAGGAAGCAAAATGTATTTGGTTTTGTGTTTTGAGATGTGGTGCTTTTATTTTGAAGGCAGAAAAACAGAGTTAAAACAAAGTCATAGTTTTATGACTAAAGTTCCGGTTTCATTTTGAATGGATAAAGAAACATTTAGACGAAGAGGCACGAGGTTAGTTTAAGAAGCATCAATGTGATAAATATAATAACTGTGTATGTTATAAGTAGTGTTGGCTATGTATGTATGCTATTAATGCTAACGAGGAGCAAGCTAACAAGTATCGATTGTTGTGCTTTATCTATAACAAATACTTAATACATACACATATACATGATAAAGACTGAATACATACACATATACATAGTAAATACATAATAAAGACGTGATACAACGGGCGACTGAACGCACCACACGTTGTCCACCAGCAGCACGGAGCCGTCGGGCATCATGGGAAGGTAAGAGGCGTTCAGGTTCGGTAATATCCGAACGTCCCGAACACTCACCTCCTCCTGGGAAGACTCGTTGAGCACTGGAGGAGGAGGACGGGGGGCGACAGACACACTCACCCAAAGCTCACATTCTGCATTTTATTAGGTATTCATGTTGGAGATCTAACACTGAAAAATATTTTAAAAAAAGGTGATCGACTTTTCTTTGAACTCTATGAGGTTCACGTAACAATCCTGCGACAGCTGTAATGTTTGTGTAAAGTTATTCTTCATAGTCAGAGTTTTACTCCAGCAGATGAATCAAAGCAAAGACACCGACAATAATCTGTTCATCAGTCATATTTAGAATATTTATATATTTGCTATTTACATATTAGCTGTTATCTTTTGATCTCTTCCAGCACACCAGACTCCATTCAAAAGATGAGTGATTTAACCCCTCAGGGCCCAGGAGCTGCTGCTGCTGTGGTTAGTGTGTGTTGTTGTGTGACGTTGTGTGTCATAGTGTTAGTTTAGAGGACGTAACCACACGCCTCCGACAGAAAGGGACAAGAACGACAACACACAACGACACAAACTCACCGCAGCACAGCGGCAGCTGCTGCGTCCTGAGGGGTTAAATCACTGAATTAGTGAATGGAGTCTGGTGTGAGTCCGTTAACGTCAGTGACGTCATAAAGAATGACCTCTGACCTTTGAGGACGGCGAGGTGCTTCCCGGAGACGGTCATCTGCTTGCAGCGGACGCTGGGCGGCGGCAGGACGGTCAGCGTGGTGCTCACTGTGGGCGGGACCAGAGCTCCCATTACACAGGACCAGAGCTCCCATTACACATTCATCGTGCTGCGTATGAAGTGTCATACGTGTGTGTGTGTGTGATGCGTACCTTGAGCCTTGAAGGTGTTCAGGTCGTGTCTGAAGGTGTGTGTCGGCTCTCGTTGCTGCAGGACACTCAGGTAGCCGAGCTCCTGCACCTCGGCCTTCTCCGCCTCCTTCTTCCACACCGTCACCATCACCTGGAGGAGGAGGCCCGAGACAGAGACGTTACAGCGTGTGAACAGTCAAACCTGACGGGTGTCTCATGACCCCTGACTGACCTTGACTTTCAGCGTGCTGACGGGCAGCTTGTCCAGAGACACGGTGAGGGGGAAGATGACCTCGTCCGTCAGCACCACCGGCTCGTCCAGCGGAGACTGAGACACCAAGACATCAGTGTTAGTGTCATGTTTCGGCTCTCGTCCGTCACATTGTGCTATTTGAAGGAACTCCCGTGCACCTGAACAGGAGCCCTGCGGAACTCCCTGGCCGCCGTCCCCGAGGTGTTGTGTATGAGCAGCGGCTTGCAGTCCCTGAAGCTGCGGCAGCGGGAGTCCATCCTGCTGCCCAGCGCCGCGATGGCCGCCTCCGCCGCCGCGATGTAGTCCTCTCCGTCGTCGTCGCCGTCGTCCCCGGCGCTCTGGTACTCATGGTGGTGATGGCCGCCGCCGCCGCGGTGGCGGCCGCTCTCCCCCGGACTCACACTGGCCACGGCGCACAGCGAGCCGGCCAGCTCCCTCCAGGCCCGGCCGCTGGCCGACTCCGTCCCGAACCCGGCTGCAGCGCCGTCCACGCTCGCCGCTAGAAAAAATATTCAAGACTCCAAAGTCAACCTTCACCTCTTATTCTGTTTCTGCTGAGAGCTTTAGTCTGTGGGTATATATATATATATATATATATATATATATATATATATATATATATATACACACACACATACATATATATATACACACATATACATATATATATATATACACACACATATACATATATATATATACACACATATACACATATACATATATATATATATAGACACACACACATATACATATATATATATGTGTGTATATATATATATATATATATATATATATATATATATATATATATTCACTAATTTATGACATAATTCCTTCTAATTAACAATAACAACCACAATACAGTGAACGCTATTAACAATAACAATAATAATAATAACGACCCCCCCCCTCCCGCCCCCCCCCCCCCCCACGCTCACCGGGCCCGGGCTCCGGCGGCGTCCCGCCCGCGTCCCGGCAGCGCAGCACCAGGAGGAAGCGCACCGTCTCGCCCAGGTACAGGTGGCTCCTGCGGGGCAGCGAGCGGTAGCGCGCCGGGTCCGACAGGTCCGTGATGGGCACCGCCGGGAAGTACATGAAGTACTCGCACTGCGACTCCATCATCTGCACCATGGCGACGACCGGGAGGCTGCGCGCGCACTGGCAGCCGCAGACAATGGAACCGGGCGGTTCCGGTTCGCCCTTTCAAAGTAAAAGCCCCGACAGTGACAGCGGGGAACAGGGCTGGAATAAATGAGAGCATTGCTCCCCCTAGCGGCCGTGTGGTGGAAGTGGAGACGAGGTGGTTTATTACCACGTCAGAATAATGACATCATAAAGTTCATACAGTAAAGAGGTACATACACAATTATAAACATGGCTCCAAGTATGACCAATTTTTACGTGTGTGTGTGTGTGTGTGTATATATATCATAATGTATGAAGGTAAAAACATAAGAATTCCAAACCAACTCGATGTTAAAACAGAACTATGATCCTGTTTGCAGGTCCAGAAGCAGCTTCACAAGTTATTACACGCTGAATGTAAGAAATGACGTCAAATGGAATAAAAGGCCTTAGACCCTGAAGGGTTAATGTAGTTTTCAAAAGATATTAACCATTTATTTATTTAACTCTTTCGCTCCAACACAAACATTACTGCAACAACTTAAGAGACTTAATAGATCATAAGCATCATATCTTTTTAACTTAATGTTCTCTGAAACAGACACAGGAAGCAGCAGGTCTGACTTATCTTCATTTTTATTACTCTTGGTTTCTGTAACATGGACGGGACTGTGTCGGGAGTTCAAGGTGTTTAATGTATATACAAATATAGAAATGAAGATGTTACAATTCACAATAAAAGACATGAAGCTCAAATGAAGATACTGTTACAAACTAAGCCCCAATGAGTTTACTCTATTGTAACCATTGATGTTGAACGTAAAGACATGAAGAGAATACATATCAGCATAGCGGTTACATGTGAACACAATAAAATGCTTTCATTCATATTCTGACTTGAAGTCAACGTCGTTTCATGGATGGCTGAACAGCTGCAGCCGGTCGGGTCCGAGACTTCGGTCTGAATCTACAACAGAGACGGTTCGTGAGGACGGACCTGATGCTCTGGTCTCTGATGCCGTAGATGAGCGTGCTCAGACATCTGGGGAAGACGCTGATGCACACGTAAAGAACCGAGTGGATACGCAGGAGAGCCACCCTGTCGGCGATGGTTGACACTGCCGCCATCAGAGGGTTGTACACCGTGGAGGACAGGCTGAGGCCCAGCTGCCCCACATGCAGCAGCAGCGTGTTACGAGCCTTTCTGGCCGACGCTTTGTCCGTGGAGGCGGACCTGGCTGCTATCATCACACCCACGTAGGAGGACATGACCGCCACACTCGCCGACAGAAACAGAAAATAAGTAAACGCGCTGTTATAACGGGCATATATCTGGCCGAGTATCATGTTTCCTTTGCTGCAATAATCGTTCATCTGCAGACTCTCCAGGTCTTCAAATGGGAAGCCTAACAGCAGAATAACACGTATGAGGATATTCAGGGAACTGAAGGTCCAGACAGCAGCGACAGCCAGCGCTGTGCTGCTCATGGTGATGATGGCCGCGTGCCTCAGTGGGAAGCACACGGCCACAAACCTCTCCAGAGACATCGCCACCAGCGTGAGAGGGGAGATTGCATTCAACAGATCAGTGAGCAGAGTGAGAACGCCGCATACAGGATACGTCAGCCGGACTCTACAAGCAGCCACCAGGTAGAGCAACTGTCCCAGAGCCATCTGCATGGTGTCTGCACAGAGGAGGTTGAACAGGAGAACGTACCGGGAGGTCTCACAAAACACCACTTTACTCCTCAAGGTGAACAGCATGGTGACGTTGATGAAGAGGAACACACAGCACGGCACAGTGATGGGAGCAGAAAACAACAGAATCTCCAGCGTTCCCCGCAGTACAGTGATGTTGGTCTGAGCTGCATGAGACATATTAACTAAGGAATCCCCTTGATGTTGAGAGAGAACATGAAGGGTTTGAAGCACACGGATAATCGCTGAGAATAATCTGAAATAGCATTTACAAAAAACACAAACCTTCTGACACAAATACAACACAGAAGCAGAGTTTTTCCTACAGAGTAAAAGTCCATCGTTCTTGTAGATTCGTCTCTTGAGTTCACGTGTGAAACACAAAGGAATCCAAACGGGATTCTCCAGATCTGCCGGTGAGCGCTGGAGGCTGGACTCCAGCAGCAGAACTGGCCGGTACGCTCGTCCTCTCATGTCTTTTAAGGGCTCAATCCTCCCTCCCTCTTCATGTGATACTCCACATAGGCATGGTAACTACATCTGGACAATACAAAATTAATTGGTGATGTCATCACCAAGATGTTTATCAATACCATGGTGGATGTATTTTCGTTTGTGACAACAACACTTTTCCAATTTGGAAGAATTATGTGTAAGCAAGAAGGCTTTTTTGTTTAATATTACTAATCAAATAATGAGGCTCATAAGTGGACCTGGTACCAGAACCCCAGAGGCTGGAGATCAGTGATGGACTTTGTAATCGTATCATCTGATCTGATCCGTATGTCTTGGACACTCGGCGGAAGAGAGGAGCAGAGCGGTCACCTGGGAGGCCTTCAACTCCCACCTCTGGAAGAACTTCTCACGCATCCCGAGGGAGGTCGGCGACATGGAATCAGAGTGGATTTCATGTCCCCGACCTCCGCTAGGAGCTGAGGTCGGAAGGTCATCACAACCCGAGAACCCGATGGTGGAAGAAAGAGGCCTTTCGGGCCTTTTTGGCCCAGCTGTCTCCTGAAGCAGCTGACGGGTAACAGCAGGCCAGAAGGGAACTCGGGCAAACCACCCGACGGCTCAGGAGGAGAAAGCAAGGCCTTCCTCAGGCTGATCTCAAGGGGAGCTGCTAACCCGGAGAGAGGACATCTCCAGGTGGTGGAAAGAGCACTTTGAGGACTCCTTCACCCGGCCCACATGCCCCCTCGAAGGAGGGGCAGCGTTTTTGAGCGGGTCTCTTTGGGGTTTTTGTGGGGCAACGGGCCTTTCGGTCTCTGTACTGCAGTAGGAGCTGTGTTCATATCCTTGGTAATAAATCAGACACGTTCTCCGTGGGTGTTGGCCTCCGCCAGGGCTGCCCTACATCACTGTTACTTTTCTAGGTATCTAGGAGCAGCTGGGAGAGGGAGGGGGGGAGAAACGTTCATCCACTCTCTGGTTCCAGCGGGTTTCACCCCGCATACCCCAGAACTGATTTTAACCTCTTTAACTCTAGTTAAGCATCAGACATTTTCATCAAAAATTCCGAATGGTTTTCGTCGCCAAACTAAATGCAGAATAATAAGTCTTCTGATTTATTACTAAAGGTTCAATATACAGAAAATACTTGTGAGACCTGGCTGTTATCACACTCCTCAGCCTCCCAGGAAAAGCTTATGCCAGGGTGCTGGAAAGGAGACTCCGACCGCTTGTCAAACCTTGGATTCAAGAGGAGCAGTGCAGATTCCGTCCCGGTCGTGGAACAGTTGACCAGCTCTTGCAAGACAACTGGAGGGGTCTTGGGAGTTTGCCCAACCAGTCTACATGTGGTTTGTGGACTTGGAGAAGGCTTTCGACCGGGTCCCTCGGGTGGTTTTGTGGGGGGTGCTGCGGGAGTACGGGGTACCGGACCCGTTGGCACGGGCTATCCGGTCTCTATACGCCTGCAGTAGGAGTTGTGTTCGTATCCTCGGTATTAAGTCAGACACGTTCCTGGTGGGTGTTGGCCTCCGCCAGGGCTGCCCTTTATCACCGGTCCTGTTCGTGACTTTCATGGACAGGATTTCTAGGAGCAGCCGGGGGGCGGAGGAAATCCGGTTTGGGGGCCTCGGGATCGCCTCTCTGCTGTTTGCAGACAATGTGGTCCTGTTTGCCTCCTCGGACCGTGACCTCCAGCATTTGCTGGGGCGTTTTGCAGCCGAGTGTGAAGCGGCAGGGATGAGAGTTAGCACCTCCAAACCTGAGGCCATGGTTCTCTGCCGGAAACCGGTGGATTGCTCCCTCGAGGTGGGGACAACATGCCTGCCCCAAGCGAAGGAGTTCAAGTACCTCGGGGTCTTGTTGAGTGAGGGTAAGGTGGAGCGAGAGATCGACAGGCGGATCGGTGCGGCTGCAGCAGTGAAACAGGCGCTGTACCGGTCCGTCTTGGTGAAGAGGGAGCTGAGTCGGAAGGCGAAGCTCTCCATTTACTGGTCGGTCTACGTTCCAACCCTCACCTATGGTCAGGAACTCTGGGTCGTGACCGAAAGAACAAGGTTGCGGATACAAGCGGCTGAAATGAGCTTCCTCCGTAGGGTGGCTGGGCTCAGCCTTAGAGATAGGGTAAGGAGCTCGGACATCAGGAGGGAGCTTTGAGTTGAGCTGTTACACGTCCGTATCGAAAGGAGTCAGCTGAGGTGGTTCGGGCATCTAATCCGGATGCCTCCTGGACGCCTCCCATTAGAGGTTTTCCAGGCACATCCAACTGGGAAGAGGCCCCGGGGAAGACCCAGGACACGCTGGAGGGATTATATCTCCGGGCTGGCCTGGGAACGCCTCAGGGTCCCCAGAATGAGTTGGAAAATGTTGCGGGTGAGGGAAGCCTGGGTCGGTCTGCTAGGTGCTGCCACCGCGACCCGACCCCGGATAAGCGGCGGAAAATGGATGGATGGACGGACTTGTGAGACCAGTTAAGAGCTTCATAAAGGTTCATATATGTGTTACTGGTTTATTAGTTCATGATGCAACACAGGAAAGAAAAGAAAAAAAAATCCGGAAAAAAGAAACAAAGGATGTTTTTCCTCTTTTTTTATTATGAATATCGTTGCAAACAAGTATTGTTTCTTCCATAAGTCATGTTTCAGTTGTTTGTCTGCAATGTGGTTGATATCTTGAGGTTTTGTGTCACAGTGGTTTCAGAAAGGTTTGATAATCATGTGTAGCATCAAGCTAGGAATATGAAAATGTATATTTTTATAACTTGGGGAGTGAACATGGTTTATGTTAATATGTATTGTGTTATAAACATGTCAAATGGACTCATATGCTCTTGTAAGGCTTTGTAGTTTTTTGTTGCTTTGTCACAGAGGCTCTGGGATTCATGGGAGTATGAGGACTTGGAGAGTGAGGAAGACCTCCTGATGAAGAGCTCCGCTCTCAGATCCTCTATCGCTGCAAGAAAATTGCTGTTTTTTTCCTTCATGCTCTCAAATTGCAGACCCCAAAACATTAGAGGCATCTGTTGACATCTTCCATCAGGATTTTAAAACATATACGTATATACACACACAAACATTTATTGTACGAGTCCCATCTGTCTTTTTAAACACTTTCATGTCTTTACATTTGTATTTATTTGTCATTTTAAATGTCAAATGTTTTCAAGTTTTTGTTCATGAAATATTAGTGCAATATACATTCTCTGTAAAGGAAAGGTTTTGTGTTTTTATGTGTTAAATGAACATATTGTGAAACGTGTTTCATGAATGAAAAGGAGTTTGGTGATAGCAACTATCACTACAAGAGGCCTTTGTCCTTATTGTTGTTCATTATCAAAGCACACATGTACAGTATAATAATGATAAAGCACAGTATATTAAAGGGAACTTGAGGTTATCTATGGAGTTAAAAAGCTCCAGAAGTGGTGAGGGAAACAAATCAACACGACCCTTTTAAACTTTTAGGTTTAAACTAATTCTCACTCTAATTGTTGTTATTCCACTGAAAGATTAGTTTGAGCACACTTTGAGACAAAACATGTACAATCTCCCTTTGTCAATGTCTTATTTAAAGCTGTTTATATTGTTTAAAAGCTGGTGAGATAAACCATGCAATTTTTTAAATAATTATAATGTAAAATATACAAAAATTGCAAATTTTCGCAAAACAGTGACTCCTACCTTAAACAGTAATTCCAGGCTCACTATTCTACTGTGTTAACAATTTCAGAATAACCTTTATTGCTTAAACATGTGTGCACATAACAGTAACGAGCGTTTCTGCATCTCTCAAACAATAGAATAAAAGCTACATCACATTCATGCATCATCGTGAACGTGAGCGTCTCCTCTGACAGCAAAGGTTGTTCATGAGCTCAAGTCTGATGGTCTGGTCTCTGATGCCATAGATGAGAGAACTCAGACATCTGGGAAAGATGAAAATAAACACATACAAAACATTCTGGACGCGCACAAACACTATCCTCTTTAACACTCTGTACAAAGGGATGAGGATGGGGTTGTACACCGTGGAGGACAGGCTGAGGCCCAGCTGCCCCACATGCAGCAGCAGCGTGTTACGAGCCTTTCTGGCCGACGCTTTGTCCGTGGAGGCGGACCTGGCTGCTATCATCACGCCCACGTAGGAGGACACGACCGCCACACTCGCCGACAGAAACAGAAAATAAGTGTAGGCTTTATCATAAACATCAGACATTGGCCCAAGAAACATAGATATGTCGCTGCAATAATCGTTCATCTGCAGACTCTCCAGGTCTTCAAATGGGAAGTCTAACAGCAGAATAACTCGTATGAGGATATTCAGAGAACTATAGGTCCAGACAGCAGCGACAGCCAGCGCTGTGCTGCTCATGGTGATGATGGCCGCGTGCCTCAGTGGGAAGCACACGGCCACAAACCTCTCCAGAGACATCGCCACCAGCGTGAGAGGGGAGATTTCATTCAATAGTTTAGTGAGCAGAGTGAGAACGCCGCATACAGGATACGTCAGCCGGACTCTACAAAAAGCCACCAGGTAGAGCAACTGTCCCAGAGCCATCTGCACGGTGTCTGCACAGAGGAGGTTGAACAGGAGAACGTACCGGGAGGTCTCACAAAACACCACTTTACTCCTCAAGGTGAACAGCATGGTGACGTTGATGAAGAGGAACACACAGCACAATAACGTCGTCACAGTGGCTATCATCAACCTTTCCATTAACCCCTGATACTGCAGACCAGCAGTGCTGTTGGTCTGAGACAGATTTACAGATGACATCATAGAGAAGAATTTCATAAAATCAAATATATAAACCTGGTGACGCCATTGGAGCCCATTAGCACAATAACATTGTTCAGTTTGCGTCCGTCCAGTCGGTCCGATGATCGAGATGCAGAGTTAGTTCACAAAACAAAAACACATCCCGTGCAGAGAGTTAGGGTAGAAGCCACGCCGGTTTCCATTCAAGCAGTTCCTCATTGGGTGGATGCACGTGAGCCCAGTCCTCACAACGTACATGATTTGATACCATCACATGGGTATATATATGTTAACTGGTGATGTAACTGCTCTACCCCCTCATGCATTCTCTAATGGCCATGACAACAGCATCTGTCCAACATGATAGAAGTGAACATTAAAGAAGTGCAGCATTGTTCAGTTGTTTTATTTTTGGTTTGAATATTTGTTTGAACCATAAATTACATTAAACAAGTGAAAAGACTTGTAGATGATAGTTTCTGATGTAAAAGAAAGCCTGATGATCTTGAACATGACAAGTTGTGTCCCTGTCCTTTGTAACAAACAATGCTTAGAATCTAAAAACCTTTTGCAATGCAAGACCATACGAAGAGTGGTGTTTTAAAATGGCACCATTCAGGCCCAACATTACAGAAGAATAGAAAGGCAGTTCTGTTGATTCGCCCAACAAAAGATGCAGGTATCATAAGAAATACAGGCCAAGACCACTTAACCATAGGGTAGCTCTTTATGTGCAATAAATCCATTGTAACTGAAGTCTGTTTTACCAAGAGGGGGATAAGATCAAGGAAAGAACGGATGTAGGGATGGGGTCAAGGGAGGAAGGGATGGGGTCAAGGAAGGAAGGATGTAGGGACGGGATCAAGGAAGGAAGGGATGTTGGGATGGTCAAGGGAAGAAGGGATGTAGACATGGGGTCAAGGGAGTGTTGCAGAGTGGTCAGAGCTGGGGCGGTGAACTCCAAGCAGATCAGGAAGTTGAGGAAAGCAGCAGGAAGATGGACTCTAATGTTTAGTGTGGGATGGTGCACCACATAGCTCGCAGTTGAGGGAAGGGCGAGCTGCGAAGACTTCGCAGTATAGTTCTGGGTTGAGTGTTCCCCCAGTGCGGGTCCTGGTTGAACTGCTGCACACAGCGGCATACATGTGGTATGTGTGGAACCCGTTCCTGTGGAAGACTTTACTGACCTCAGCTAGACAGTAGATATCTCTGCTACGAGCTCAGATTTGACGTTAACCGCTTGATACAAAAAAAAAAAAAAAAAAAAAAGGTATGCAAAGCTCTTTTAAGGCTCAAAACATCTGCTCTCAGATTTCTGTGTTTTTACTTACCTTTCGCTGTAGACCAGCGCCCTCATAATGTCATCTCTCTGACTGTATTCTTATTGCTTTTATTGTTTATGGTTTTTTTACCATCTCAAGAGCCTTTGAAAACCTACAATGTGCTATACAAATACAATTCATCATGGTTTTTTTGTTAGGTTTAATACTATTTTGCTTTAAGAAAACTAACCAGAAAACATCTGTAGATGCTCGTCAGTAAAAGTTTGACTTCGCATAACTTTTCCACGTAATGCAATAGTGTGTTGTGATGAAACTGTTGTCTTCAGTTGTGAAACACTCTGAGGTACAGGGAGAAATCCCCACATCACCACATCCCTCGATGACTCATTTAGCGACGGTGAATATCTAAACTCTTCATTAAATATTTATATGATTGTTGCCTCAAGTACAAAGTATATGAAGCAAACTTCAATGTTTGTGTTTAGAAGTTAACCTAAACTCATATTCACACTCAAACATGACATCTACATATTATGTCAATAATGTAAAGCTGCTATTGTGAGTAAAACAAAGCCCTTAATGCAGAAAACGCAGTGGAAAGAATAACTACATAAAAATAAAAAATACAATTTGAGGCAGAGATAATTAAACTATAATACTTTGTGGACGACTTAAATCATTTGAGTTTACATACAATAATGTATGATGGTTTTACGTCATGCAGAGTGTCAAATTGATTACTACCTGAACATTGACTCTCAGCTTATTAACCGCAATACATGTACAACGTATGCAGACATATACAACGTATACATACATGTATGCATAGGTTGAACATGTGTACATATACAAGTATGCATACATTGCACATTTTGTACGTAATCATCAGTATGAATCCAGTATTTATTTCTCTGCACTATCTGTATTGGTTACAATGAGTGGCGGCTGGTGACATAATTTTTTGGGGGGCAGTTGGGCGGTGCGGTTTAAATATCACCCCACAATGAGAAGAAAATAGGTTTTGAGTAGAATATTCTAAAAAACAAAGCTTTATTTCAAGAAAACAGCTCAACACTGTCCAATAACAACTATCAACAAAGTGTAACTTTGGGCATGAGAGGATTAGAGCAGAATGTTTAAGAAACATTGTGTCGAGCCCTAATATATATATATATATATATATAAATTTATTATGTGTTTGGGGATTAATGAAGTTCATATCTATCTGAAACAGGGTGTTGTGGTCACAAACAGGATGTTGTGGTTTTGAACCCACCTCTCTGTGGCAGGTGGTCATTCCTCTCCCTGTGCAGGTGAGCAGCTGCAGGTTCCCGTAGTTCCTCCAGTCAGCACCAATCAGCTGCCTGGTGAGCTGGAACCACAAAGCAGCACGTCAATCAAACAGGCCCCGCCTCCCGCCGGAAATAAATAATTAAATGCCCAAACTAAAAAATGGTATTGTGACCACTACTTCCTAGGCAGTGCACATCCATACACAATCAACAGCTTCCTTTTATAAAAAAACACTGACATTGTACGTGTGCAGTCATCGATTTGGGCTGTAAGTTAATAATCAAGTCCAAATACACCACGTTTCCTCTAGTAGACGAGAAAAGTTTTGTGTGTGTCTATAATAACCTACATATACATACTCCCCCTTTATCCAGACAAAAGACAAAGATTAATCTTAGATTAAACTCCAAAAAAGTCTTTGTTGCTCTTTTTATAATATCAGGCTAGAAGCGGGCGTGCATGCAACCGTAAACAACAACCAGCAGTTTATTTTATATTGTCACCACTCGTATCCTGGAAGCCAGGAGAAAGGATGCAGTACCCAAAGCCAGTGAACCCGGAAGAGAAGCTCCTACTGCAGCAGAGTCGCTCCATCGCTGGGGCTCAAACACCAGTTCACCAACATTGTTTTATTTCTCCTGGCTTCATAGTACATTGACTACGAGTTTCCCGTTTATTCCCCCCAATACTCCACAGATATGTAGTCTGGTCGAACACCTTGATCCGACGAATTCTCAGTTTCCTGATACACTCGGACTTCAGGGATCGTGAAAACTACCAAGATCTACAACAACCTCCCGCGCTTTCCCACAGCGTATGAACATCACGTCTCTCCATGAGTCCCTTTACCTCGCCTATTTCAGCAGCAGCAGCTCTAGTGCACTAGACATGAATATGAAAAGCATCTACAGACATTTTAGATTCATATTATCAACAGGCATCTGCTGGTTTTGACACTCACCTCTGCAGCAATCCTTCAAGCTTATTAGCATCCAGCTATCCAGCTCCGGTTAGCATGTAGCTTGAGGAGAAGCTCCGGGTGGACGTCCTCCCGCGGTCAGTGCTTTGCTGCTGGGTTTTTTTTCCGGACGTTCGAGTCCAACTCTTTTAGCCTCTTCTTGTCAACATCTGATAGTGGATTGAAAGGTGTTTCGTGTAGAGACACCACAGAGTTTTCAGTCGCCATGTCTCTGCTAGCTATGTTGCTCGCGTAGCTACGTGGGAGCTATACAGGATGTAAGGGAATGATAAAGGTCTTTGATTCGACAAATAGTCCAGTCACGTGGAAATAAGAAACGATGTCATTGGCGCACATTTCTGCTCCCGGAGATTCAAGTTTCATCCGCCAATGAGAAGCTGTCTTGCCGTAACGACCGTGAAATGTTTACTCGCCGCCATTTTGACTCACATTTGGCCGCGCCCGAGAAAGGGGGCGGGGCTTTCCTCAGTGACGATGAATGACGATTTATAATTATATTTGGTCACTTTTAACTTAAGTGGTTGTTAACAGGGGCCCACACACATGTAGCGCGTCAACACGGTATATTTATTATTTAAATTATTTGGTATAAAATGTTTTTTGATGGTATATATTATATTTTTTTTTCTTCTTTTAAAAAAAAAAATACAATTTGGTATTTAATGTTTTTTATATATTTTATATATATATATATATATATATATATATATATATATATATATATATATATATATATAAAATATATAAAAAACATTAAATACCAAATTGTATTTTTATATATATATATATATATATATATATATATATATATATATATATATATATATATATATATATATATATATATATATATATATATATATATATATATATATTCTTTCCTCTTTTTTTTCATCTCAAAATTTTAAGAGGGGCGACGCCCTAGCGCCCCCTATTGACGCACCGCCACTGGTTACAAAGTGTAGAACACCTAACTTGTGAACAGATGTTTAATTGCTTATGTGATCGTTGGTGGTTGTATATAATTATATTATATTCATGTAAACAATATTGTTTTTGTTGTGTCACATTCACATGTTTAAACCTTCAGAGTTTCATGTTATTGTTCGGCTGTTGAACACACTGAGGAGTCACAGTCTCCTGATTACTCATTAAGACTCATTAAATATGAAAACTTTACTCATTAATGTGTTCAGTAAATAATGACCTCACTGATGGATCCTGTGGGAGTTCATCAGGAACCTTCACGACACCAAGAATGGAAAAGTTTACTACATTGAGTTAAGAAAAGTCCAAAGTGAAAAGAGCACATCAGGATTCTAACGTGTGAGGAGTTTCAGCACGTTGTGCTTCAACAGTGAATTATTATTATTATTATTATTATTATTATTATTATTATTATTAGTAGTATTATTAGTATTATTATCTTTATGCTTCATTTCCTCACAGATGCTAGACGTATGTTGGCTTAAGTTATGATAACACATGTAATACGTTGGAGGTTTATGCTTGTTTATCAGCCCCAAAACACACAAAGATCTAAAGTATCACAAGTTTATTATGAAAGACTGAAACTAATTGTCTGTATTAAGCAGCCTGATCTACTTGCTGTTTACGGATCGCACTAACTAATCAACTATAACTAGTACAATTTAATTATTATATCATAATTATTATAGATCTACTACCTATTATATATTACATTATATAGAACATATATTATGTATTGTCACGTTATCCTGGTGTTAAAGTAGATTCAGCTCATCTTTACGGGTCTATATACTTTTTCAGTTATATATGAACTATTACCTATTATCCAATATCTATTATCTAATATAAAATATGTATTATATATATATGCTCTATTATCCAGTAACTATTATATATGAACTATTACCTAAAACTATGAACTATTATCTATTACCTATTATGTTACATCGTATATACTATCGATTAACTAATACCTAGAACTATGAACTATTATCTATTATCTAATATATATATTGTCTATTATCCATTAACTATTATACATGATATATTAACTGTTAACTCTTAATTATATTGTTTATTAACAGTTAACTTGTAACTATTATATATTACATGTAAACTAGTAACTATTACGGCTTACCGGAAGGGGGCAGTAGAGCGGCTGACAGGCCGCAGTCTGCCGTTCACAGCACAGAAAAGGGGAAGAAGACGTCGCCGTCACGACGTGATGACGTATGAAAGTGCGTAGCGACGGTTCGCTGTGTTCGTCTTTTCCCTCCTCGTTGAAGAAGCTACCGGCTAACGCCGATGTTTAACTAAAGATCTGCACATCGTTCACCTGTTCGCGCTCCGCTGCTTCACCTGTGCGGCAGAGGAAACTCGAGGGAGACCCGAACACCCAGAACAACGTCGTTACAGGTGAATATCCGTGTTCTTTGTCCGTCTTCCTTTTGTTTTGCTAACGCTCAGGTAGCTGAGGACGCTAAGCTAGCTCGCTAGCTAACGTTAGCTAAGACGCACGTGAGTTGTACCTCGCAACAGCAGTATTGTTTATATTCATTTACACGAGATGATAGTTACTGAAGATGAGCTTGTAGCGCGCGCAGTGTCCGCGCGCGTATGTGTGCGGTTATCTAATATGACGTCACGAAGTAATGATGCTATGTGAGAGTGAGCTTCCTGGGTTGTGGGGTTAGAACTATTTAATAAGACGTCACGCCGTAATGACAGTTAACCCATCGGGTGTCAGTTGGGCCCGGTAACGGGGTTCACCTGCAGGCACGTACACGTGTAGCCAGACTGCAGGCTCGTGCACGTGTAGCCGGAAGTTCATTCTGGTTGGAGTCAAAAGTTTAACTTCAACTGTACTCTGCTGGTTACTGCGTTAAGTACACACGAGAGGGGAATGGTGTACTTTTCAATGTACTACGTCTCAGAGGTAAATGTTGTACTTTGAAGTGTTCATTTGTGTTGGTGATAAATGTTTGTGATAACTAGAGGGTGTTGAAGCGGATTAAAAGCCTCATTCGTCATGGAAAGCTTCGTCACAGAGCTGAAACCCGTCTGTTGGTTCTGTGTAGAGATTTGAGGATCTCACAGATATGAAGCGCTAAAGGAGATCAAACCTTCCATCAGGATGTAAAGGAGTTTGTGTGTGTGTGTGTGTGTGTGTGTGTGTGTGTGTGTGTGTGTGTGTGTGTGTGTCCATCCTCACAGAAGACCTATGCGGTCCTGCTAGCAGAGCAAGATGTTCAACAAGTCATTCGGTACTCCCTTCGGCGGGGGGACGGGCGGGTTCGGCACCTCGTCGACCTTCGGACAACCAAGTGAGTTATTTTTATTTGTTTGTTCAAACTCCCGAGATTCAAAGATGCGGTCGGAGAGCGCTGGTAGTTCTTCGGCCCGGCGCTGCAGCCGGTGATTTAACGCGCTCGGTCCGTGTCGTCTCTCCTCACATGACCTGCAGACACGGCCTTTGGGGCCGCAGGAGGCTTCGGGACGTCGGCGTTCGGGGCCACCGCCAACACCGGAGGGCTGTTCGGTCCCGCGCAGAATAAACCTGGTGTGTGACGCGTTGTGAGCACTTCCTGTTTGGGGGACGCCATGTGTCTCCTGCTGCAAATCTGTCTGACTCATTTGACGTTTTAATTCAAGCTTAAACTCCTCGTCCGTCTCTTGCAGGCGGTCTGTTCGGGCCCAGCACGTTCACCCAGCAGCCGGCGGCGACCGCCACCAACACCGGCTTTGGCTTCGGCGGGACCACCGGCACCACGACCAGCTTGTTTGGGAACACCGGGACGGGCGCCAGCGGCGGCCTCTTCTCCCAGCCCAGCAATGCGTTCGGAGCCAACAAGCCCACCACGTTTGGAAGTGAGAACCCTCCTCGCGCCGCATGTATGGTCTTCAGGTCGCTTGTTCGCGGCATGACGAGTCGTGTTTCACTAACAAAACGTCAAATGCCAAAAATCCAGTGGTCCGCTTGTGTTTTGCAAACTGCTCAGTCCCGTTGTCGTTTTGATTTGTTTATCTTATGAAACGTCTGAACGCTTTGAAGAAGTCTCCCTCCCATCGTGTCCTCCAGGCTTTGGGACGACCGCCACCAGCGGCGGGCTGTTTGGCTCCACCAACACCGCCGCCTCCAACCCGTTCGGTGGAGGCGGCGTCGCCTCCCTGTTTGGCGGCGCGGGGTTCACCGCCGCGCAGCAGCCGGGAACCACCGTCAAATTCAACGTGAGTACTAAATAGAACGAGTTGCTTTACTCTTTCTTCTTCATTTACATATAAAACATACAAGTCTTAAAGTCTTTTATCAGCATATTGCCTCTTTTGGCTCTTTTAAATTAGCACCTTGAAAGTCGAGTTACAAGCCTCGTGGTTGGACCCGCTCTAGTCAGCTGGCGCTGCTGCTAGCTGCATTTTTCAGATTAAAGTCCTGATTTGTGTTACTTTTTTTGTGTTAACTTTGAACGAACTGAAGGGAAGTGAGGATCAGAATGTGTAAATAATGAGACGTGCTTGTTGGTGCTTTGGTTTCAGCCTCCAACAGGAACGGACACGATGGTGAAAGCCGGCGTGACGACGAGCATCAACACCAAGCACCAGTGCATCACGGCCATGAAGGAGTACGAGAACAAGTCTCTGGAGGCGAGTCGGCGCTTGTTTCACGAGTCTGTTTGTTCCCTCCTTTGTTCCCTCGTTGCCTCACTCGTTCCCTCGTTTCCTCCTGCAGGAGTTGAGGCTGGAGGACTACCAGGCCAGCAGGAAGGGCCCGACCAACCCGATGGCGGCTCCGACCGGCGGTCTGTTCGGCGCCACCGCGGCTCCGACCAGCGCCGCCACCGGCCTGTTCGGCCCCGCGGCGCCCAGCACCAACTTCTCCTTCGGGCAAAACAAGACCACCTTTGGAGCAGCGCGTGAGTAGACGCCACGACGACGGTCGCTCTTCGTCTTCATCATCTTCATCCTCGGGCAGACTCTCGCTCCGCTTCTCTTGAGGTCAAACGTCTCGTTTCTCTGCAGCGGCTGCCGGCGGTTTCGGCGCGACGGCCGGCGGCCTGTTCGGCCAGACGGCCGCTCAACCGGCCAGCAGCCTGTTCAAGCCCTTCGGCCAGACCACCACCACGCCGAGCGCCGGCTTCTCCTTCGGCAGCACCAACACCATGGGGCAGGCCAACACCAGCACCATGGTGAGGACGTAGCTTCAGCCTCGTAGCTACTGAAGAACACGTTGAGGGGTTTGTTTGAGTTGTTGTGTCACATCGAGGCTTCATGCAGAGTTTATGCGGTCAACCTGGAACTCATGGGTTTGTAAAATTCCAGGCCTGGAAAAGTCCTTGAAAATAAGTGAAATCCTCAAAGTGCAGTAAGAGTGGTGTAAATGTGGTTCAAGGTCTTGTAGCTGCTCTGGTGACGCTGCGTGTGAACCTGCTCCTGTGCTTCAGGGTCTGTTCGGCAACACGGCGACGCCTCAGGCCGGCGGTCTGTTCGGCGCGGCGCAGCCCAGCACCGCCGCCGGCTTCGGCGCGGCCACCGGACTGTTCGGACAAACCAACCCCGGATTCGGGAGCGTCGGCACGCAGGTACGGACGCCACGAGCGCTAATGGAAGCTAACCGCCGCCACGGTGCGTTCGGTAAAGTAAACGTCCTCTTTGTCTGCGTTCGCTCTCCTGCAGCAGAGTCTGTTCGGCAACAAGGCGGCCGGCTTCGCCACCACCACCACCAGCGCGCCGTCCTTCGGCACCGGGCTCTTCGGCAACAAGCCCGCCCTCACGCTCGGCGCCGGAGCCAACGCCTCCACCTTCGGTGAGTCGGCCGGCGTTCAGCGCGGACTCGTCGGCGTCGGGCCTTTCCGTAACTAAACGAGTTGTTTCCTCGCAGGTTTCGGCGCTAACCCGGCCGCCGGGAGTCTGTTTGGCAACAAGCCGGCCGCCGGCGGCCTCGGCACGGCACTGGGAACCAGCTTCGGAGCAGGTACTGGGAGAGGAACCACTCCAGCTTTACACTTCATACCAAAGACCTTCTGCTTCCCGTGTTAGCAGGCCGGAGCCGGTATCTCATGTCTTTCTGTCCAGCAGTGGGAACGGGACAGACGTCTCTGTTTGGGAGCAACCAGAGCAAACTGGGCGCCACGCTGGGAACGATGGGAACCTTCGGAGCGACCGCGTTCAACACGGGAGCCAGCACCCTCGGCTTTGGAGCTCCACAGCAGCCAATCGGTGAGCAGCGTCCGTCTGTCTGGTCCCGCCCCCTTACACAGTGCCTGTCCATCATCGTCTGTGTTCTCCATCTAATCTCTCTCTCTCTCTTCTCCTCCCCTCCTCCCTCCCTTTCTCCTCCCTGCAGCGCTCACAGACCCCAGTGGGACGGCCTCCCAGCATGCTTTGCTGCAGCAGCAGCTCAGCGTGTTGGCGTACTCGCCGTACGGAGACTCTCCTCTGTTCAGGAACCCGCTGACGGACCCCAAGAAGAAGGAGGAGGTGAGCGTCACGCGGCTGCTGGAGCAGGAGCTCGCCTTAATGCAGAGTTTGTTCCTTCTGGACGGACAAAGAGGAATAAATATATAAATAAAGTGAACACTGGAGGCTTCACGCTGCTCAGGAGTTTGATCTGTTTGTTCTCGTCGCTGCAGCTTCACCAACAAACATTCAGCTGTGATTTAATATCATATCAAAAAGATGTGGAAATAACGACATAATGATACAGATTTGTAAAGTCTGAATTCATGTTTTGTTTTCTCTCCACTTTTAAAACGCTCGTTTTCTGAATGGAGTCTGGTTGGACCGATGCTAAGCTAACATAGCGGCTCCTTCAACGTGACGTCACGCAGACGTAATTTAATGATGGAAATGAACCTTTTCATTCCCCTTAAGAGAAAACTAACGCGCCTAATGCACTCTTTTGTTTTGCAAAAAAAATAGCTTATTGTTTTCGTCAATAAGCTATTTTAGTATTGACTCAATATTTGTTGTTTTTAAACTATTTTAATTTTTCTAACAAAGTCAAAGCACTTTTGTCTGATGGAGCGATTTGGTAACTTTAACGTGACGCAATGTTCTTCTGTGAGGTATTACTAGGTAGTACTGTGAGGTATTACTAGGTAGTACTGTGAGGTATTACTGGAAGTACTGTGAGGTATTACTAGGTAGTACTGTGAGGTATTACTAGGTAGTACTGTGAGGTATTACTGGAAGTACTGTGAGGTATTACTGGAAGTACTGTGAGGTATTACTGGAAGTACTGTGAGGTATTACTGGAAGTACTGTGAGTATTACTAGGTAGTACTGTGAGGTATTACTAGGTAGTACTGTGAGGTATTACCTGGTAGTACTGTGAGGTATTACCTGGTAGTACTGTGAGGTATTACCTGGTAGTACTGTGAGGTATTACCTGGTAGTACTGTGAGGTATTACCTGGTAGTACTGTGAGGTATTACCTGGTAGTACTGTGAGGTATTACTAGGTAGTACTGTGAGGTATTACCTGGTAGTACTGTGAGGTATTACCTGGTAGTACTGTGAGGTACCACGGTGTCCTAACGAGGACTCTCAGTATATATTCTGTGTTCCAGTGAACCTGCATCATATTTCTAACGTAACTCTAAACTATACATATTTATTTTTTCGGTTTTGTCCAGTTAACTAAAATGTAATTCCATAATATTCATATTGTTTTCCTGACGGTTGTATATCGTATGAAGAGATAAATGTTCTGAAACGTTCATACTAACAGTGTGTTGAGGGATCGATTCCCATGGACTACTGTAGTTAACGTAGAGAACGATGTTCTGCTCTTCAGACTGTTCTCAACCAGACGAGAACCGACAGCAACTCAAAGCGTGTTGACAGAACGTGTTGCTAACTGTCGTCTAAGAGCGTTCCTTCTATAGGAAACGTTGTTCCAGTTGGTCTTCCTCCCACGTAAGTGAGCTCACTGAGAGGAGTGGTGGTCACCGGGCTGGACAAGTCTCTCGGACCCGTGTGTTCGATGCCCTGACCTGGTCCGGTCCACCACCTCCCAAACCGCTGCAGAGTTCTTTCAGGACTCCAGAACCCGTGTGCCATTGGAGGCAGCCGTTTGTTTTTTTTAGCATTTCTGCAGCCCCCGTCACCTCTACTGTGTTTTCCGACAGCGTCTGAAACCGACCAATCCGACGGCCCAGAAGGCTCTGACCACGCCCACCCACTACAAGCTGACCCCTCGGCCGGCCACCAGGGTGCGCCCCAAGGCGCTGTCGTCCGGCGCCTCCAAGTCGCAGCTGTTCGACGGCCTGGACGACGACGAGCCCTCGCTCACCAACGGAGCCTTCGTACCCAGGTGACCCGTCTACAGGTGTCGAGAGGAGGAACAGTGATTTATAATATAAAGAAACAAAATGGTGGCTTTTCCTCTTTTGTACCGTGTTTTGTTCCCTGTGTTTGTCTGTCTGGACTTTGCCGTCGACCGTCAACTAAAAAACAATAAAAGACATGAAAGTAGATGTCTAACTTGTAAAAGCAGTCAACATTTTAATAGTATATTTACTATTTTACTGTTTCTAGGTTTGTTTTAGGTTTTTTTAACATCTGCCTCTCGGCTAAAGATGGAAAATGGCCTCTTGGTTAACTCTGGCACATTCAACAAATGTTTTTATTAATGTGCACTGTCTCCTTATTAAATAAACCATTTGGAAAACAACAAAGTGACGTTCACAGAAACCGTTTTCGTTTTCAGGAAGAACATCAAGAAGCTCGTGCTGAAGAACCTGAACAGCAGTCAGTACAACAGTCCAATCAACACGGAGACGGACGACCTCGCTTCCCCTCCAGAGTACCCGCAGAACGGCCACAGGTCTGAACACACACACACACACACACACACACACACACACACACACACACACACACACACACACACACACACACACACACACACGGAACATTGTAATCCAGGAGCAGCATATTAATAGAAAACAACAGGGGACCTAAACTTGAGCCCTGTGGAACTCCACAACTCAGTACATCTACTCAGTAATGTGTAATTTTAGCTGCTGTAGTGTGTTGAGCTCCGTTGTTGTCGTCTGCAGCCACATGGAGGACGAGGAGGAGGCGATGCCGGGTCCCAGCCGGCCGGACGACGACCCCGAGGTCTCCCAGTTCTACGTCAACCCCATCGCGAAGCCCGTCCCGCTGGGCCGCCTGCAGCCCAGCCTGCAGGACACCATCAGCGACCTCAACATGCACAAACTGGCCCGCAACGGCGGCCTGGAGCTGAGCAGCGAGGACGCCATGGCGTCTCCGGGGGACGAGTCTCTGCAGGTGGACCGAGAGGAAGAGGAGGAGGAGCTGCAGGAGATCCAGCAGGCTCCTCACCCGGCGGGTCGGTTACAAACGCCCTACAGCCCCGTTGACCTTTTAGCGACCCCGAGGCGGCGTTCACCAGCGCTAATCCTTCACGTCCTGTCTTTCAGGCATCGTTCTGAACCGCGTGGGTTACTACACCATCCCCTCCCTGGACGACCTCGCCGAGATGGTGGACGATAACGGCGTGTGCGTGGTGGACAACTTCACCGTCGGCAGGAAAGGTAACGCCGGAGTCTTAACGCCGTCTCGGCGTCGTGGTTCTCGGCGTGCGACAGGGATTTAACCGCTGTGCTCGGCCCTCGCAGGCTACGGCTCCATCTTCTTTCCCGGCGAGGTGAACGTGTCGGCGCTGAACGTCGACGAGATCGTGCACTTCAGGCGCAAAGAGGTCATCGTGTACCCGGACGACAAAAACAAGCCCGCGGAGGGGGAGGGGCTCAACCGGCGGGCCGAGGTGACGCTGGACGGCGTCTGGCCCAACGACAAGACGGCCTGCACGCAGATCCGGAGCCCCGAGCGGCTCGCGGAGATGAACTACGAGGGCCGGCTGGAGAAGGCCTCACGCAAGCAGGGCGCTCGCTTCCTGGAGTACCGAGCGGAGACCGGCTCCTGGGTGTTCGAGGTAAGCTCTGTGAGGACAGACTCCTCCCCCTCTGTCCCAGGTGTAACTGACTCCTCCCCCTCTGTCCCAGGTGTAACTGACTCCTCCCCCTCTGTCCCAGGTGTAACTGACTCCTCCCCCTCTGTCCCAGGTGTAACTGACTCCTCCCCCTTTCTCTCCCCCAGGTGGCTCATTTCTCTAAGTACGGCCTGAAGGACTCAGACGAGGAGGAGGACGTTCCTCTGGAGGCCGACCCCAAGAAGCTGAAGGCCTTGTCTCCTCCCGCCGGTCAGCAGCTGACGGCCTCCCAGCAGCAGGTGGCGCCACAGGCTCAGGTAGAGCCGCCCGCTCCCCTCCTCACTCCTCCTCATCCTCCTCTTCCTCACTGTCACACCTGAGAGGATGAAAGCAGCGTTTCTGACTCGGTCGTTAACGTAAAAATAGTTTTTTTATGCTTTTGTATACTTTGTATATTCTCAGAGGTTTTCTTCCTCTGAATATTATTTTGTTCTGAAGTTTTTATCTCCAGCGGCTTGAAGACGCCGTCATGAGATCCTCGAAGGATCTTTAGACGCTTTTCAGAACACTAAACCTAAAGTCTTTTATTTTGAAAGGACATGAAGACGGATCCACTCTGTTTTATTTTGTCCAGATTTTTACATTTTATCAGTAAATGAAACGCCTTCAAGTTACAAAAACATTGTTATTGGAGCATTTTAATGTTCATCTGGTTAAAACTATTTTCATTATTGATTTAAAACGGCAACGGCTTCATCTTAAAAATAGAGGATGTGATTTTTTTTTTATAAATATATTTTTTATTTTTAAAGACTTTAATCACACAAACTGCTTTCGATCTGTTGGGATTATTATTATTATTATTATTATTATTATTGTATTAATATTAATACTTAAACTTCTCTGATCAAACTTTATTGTTTCGTTCTTCTCATACAGAATATCTGCTGGTGTTTAACATTATTATTATAAAACTATTATGAGTTTCTTGTTAAAGTTGTATTTTTATGCATTTAATGAAAGAAAAAACAAATAAAGTTAATGAAGACTTTTAATCTTGGTCTGTACATTTTTTTTTTGGATTATTAATCGGCAGTTTGTTTTCATTAGAAATTAACTTTTTAGTTTATTGACAATAACATTTTTAATAAATACCAAAAATGCTGTTTAATTTTTTTAATGAGGATCTGAATCAAAGTTTTTACTTTAACAGTTTAACAAATAAACAGTTTTATAATTCTATAAGAATGAAACCTTTGATTAACAAAGTACAGACATGAAAGATAATAATAATAATAATAATAATAATAATAATAATAATAATAATAATAATCTGGAGCAGTTTTAAGATGCAAAAATAATCTCAAGGAAACAATTCTAGTCCGAAGTTTAAAACAAGACGGCAAAAATATTTAAGAACCGTGTGTGTGTGTGTGTGTGTGTGTGTGTGTGTGCAGTCTCTTGTTGCCGTGGAGCTTCCGGGCGGCGTGGCCGGGCTGGACAGCGACATGGCCGACATCACCCAGAGCTTCCCGACAGAGAGCATGCTGGGAGACGACGACCTGCCGACGGGGACCCCGGACTGGACCGGCGGGAAGCTCGGGGGCCTGATGCCCGAGGAGCACGACGGCGTCTCCGTGTCCGGACACATGGCGTCCTCGCTGGGCATCAACCCGCACACGCTGCAGGTAGAGCCCCAGACAGGAAGTAGCCCCGGACAGGAAGTAGCCCCAGACGGGAAGTAGCCCCGGACGGGAAGTAGCCCCGGACGGGAAGTAGCCCCGGACGGGAAGTAGCCCCGGACGGGAAGTAGCCCCGGACGGGAAGTAGCCCCGGACGGGAAGTAGCCCCGGACGGGAAGTAGCCCCGGACGGGAAGTAGCCCCGGACGGGAAGTAGCCCCGGACAGGAAGTAGCCCCGGACAGGAAGTAGCCGTTGGCTGAACTGGATCTCGTGTGTTTTGTTGCAGATCATGAAGGCGTCTCTGTTCGCTGAGGATGACGATGAGGAGGAGAGCGACATGATCCAGGATCAGCGAGCGATGAAGGTCGACGTCTCGTCTCCTCGCGTCGTCGTGCCGGGAGCTCAGAGCCGACCCTCCGGTACCGAACGCAGACACTTCCTGTTTCATTGATGATGCGTATTGATGATGATGATGATGATGAAGGTCTTCTCTCCAGTGGGCGGGCTCCTTCAGGCTCGCTTCACCTCCGGCCTCTTCTCCCAGCTGTCGGACGCTCCTCGTCCTCCTCCTCTTCCTCCTCTGGCTCGCGGCTCCCCGGCCCGCTCAGGCCCCGCCTCCTTCCTGCTGCCGGCCCGAACGCCGGAGCCCTCGGTGCGGACGGTCGGCGTGCGGCGGCTCGGCGGCCCGGTGGCCCTCGAGGAGTCGGTCACGCACGGGAAGGTTTGTTTGTTTGTTTGTTTGTTTGTAAACAAAGAGGAATTGTCCTGAGACCTCGATGGTGGATCTCACTGTTATCTGTGCAATTAATAACTAAAGTTTCTAATATCAATTAAATAATGATATCAGCTAATAAGTTCTATTAAAATGAGTGAACACATTAAAGCATCAATAATATAAAATAATCTGCTTAATGAGAACTTTTACTTTTAGTACTTTAGTATATTTTGATGTCGACATGTAGTATTAGTACTTTTGTGATTTTTCTGTGATTTTAGTCGCAATTAATGGATAAAAAAAGAAGCAGAAAATAAGTTCATAATGTAGATTCATAAAACGTCTGAACTTACATTTTGTTTTTAAAACGCTTGTTTTCTGAATGGAGTCTGGTTCAGACGGTGCTAAGCTAACGTTGTAGCGCCTGTAATGATAAATAAATAACATCATAACACGGATGGAAGCGCTTATTGCACACGATGTGTTCAAGGACCGTCGGAAAGAGGAAAATCTGACTAATGAGGTTTGCGTCCGGCTGTGCTGCTTGCAGGGCGCGCTGCTGATGGACGCCGGGCTGTTCGCGGGCCGGTCCTTCCGGGTCGGTTGGGGTCCCGGCTGGACGCTGGCTCACTGCGGCCGGCCGCTCAGCGCGCTGCCGGCCAAACGGCCCGACCGCCACGAACTCACCAAGACGGACTTCAGCTTCCTGCCGAAGCCCGCGAGGAGCAAACCGTAAGCGCCTTGAAGAGACGGGCGGCTTGTCTGTTGCCATGCGAAGACGCTTATTATTCAGATAATCATTATTATATTTGTCCTCTATTGCCGTATTACAGCAGCAAAGAGGAACAACAAGTCCAGTAAAGTAGTCTGGCGGTAATAAAGTCGACAATAAAATGGTGGATCTGCTCTCAGGCTGATCGAGAGCCCCTACAAGGTGGTGCTGGAGCAGCTGGTGGGTCTGGAGCCCGCAGAGGAAGAGGAGGAGGAGGAGGAAGAGGAGCAGTCGGTGCTGCAGCGCCCCCTGGAGATCTGCCTGAAGCACTGCACCGTGGAGACCAGCGACGCCTCCGACTGCCCGCTGGTGCGCCCGCAGCCCGGCGTGGCGGCGCTGCACGAGTACACGGAGTGGATCCTGGAGCTGAGCGACCGGCAGGGCGACGCCCACCGTGAGTAGAAGACGCTCCTCAAAGAGTAGATGCACCTTAAAGGGCGGGCGCGCCTGCTTAAAGGGGCGGGCGCGCCTGCTTAAAGGGGCGGGCGCGCCTGCTTAAAGGGGCGGGCGCGCCTGCTTAAAGGGGCGGGCGCGCCTGCTTAAAGGGGCGGGCGCGCCTCAACCTTTTCATGCTTGTTGGACCCCAAATGCCTTAAGAGATTATAACTTTACTTTTGGACTATTTAAAATCTTTAAAATGAGCTCCACCCTTAAACATTAAAGTAATGAATACATAAATATAAATTCTGCATAGTGAAAACTTTTACTTTTCATACATTTTGACTTATTTCTACTTCTAGTTGAGTAGAATATCTTCTTGTCTTGCTGTCACTTCCTGTTGATCACGTGACCTGACCCCCCCCCCCCCCCCCCCCTCCAGCCCTCCTGGGCTCCTGGTCCGAGGTCTGGACTCTGTGTGAGGCCCTGTGGGGCCGGCTGGGCCCGGCCGGCCCGGAGCCCGACGCCGAGCCGCTCGACGCCTACGAGCAGCAGCTGGAGAGGAGGCGGAGCTTCTCGGCCTGGCTCTCCCGCGGCGCCGCCCGCCGGGTGGAGGAGGAGGTGGCGCTGGCGGCGAAGGGTTGCCACGCCGACGCCGTGTTCAGCTACCTGACGGGGAACCGCGTCAGCGAGGCGTGTCAGCTGGCGCAGAAGCAAGGTGAGCCGCCCGAGCCGCCATCTTGTTTTCCATCTAACTGAAGCTGTAGAACCCGTCTGCCCGCTGACCTCCTGGCCCCCCCTCCCCCGCAGGAGACCACCGCCTCGCCCTGCTGCTGTCGCAGGCCGCCGGCTCGCAGTACTGCCGCGACCTGCTGGCCCTGCAGCTCGCCGACTGGAACCGCATGCAGACCGACAGCTACCTGCCCGAGGAGCGGCTCCGCATCTTCACGCTGCTGTCCGGGAAGCCCGTACGCACGGCTTTTACCTCCTGTGTGTGTGTGTGTGTGTGTGTGTGTGTGTGTGTGTGTGTGTGTGTGTGTAACTCGGCAGTCTTTGACAAACCGTTTCTTGCCCCGCCCCCTTCCTCCTGCCCCGCCCCCTGCAGGTGTGGCAGTCGTCTGACTCCGTGGTGAACGTCTGCGCCGAGCTGGACTGGAAGCGCTGCGTGGCCGTGCACCTGTGGTACATGCTGCCGCCCACGGCCTCGGTGGCCGACGCCCTCGCCAGATACGAAGCCGCCTTCCAGGTGAGCGCCGGCCCCGCCTCCAGCCGCCGTTGTTGTTGTTGTTGTTGTTGTTGTTTCAGGACGCTCATCGTCGTGGTTGTTTTGTCCTGCAGGGCTCATGCGAGGGGGGCAGGTACGCCTGCGCCCCGCTGCCTGCGTACCTGGAGGCGGAGCCTCCGGACATGATGGAGGAGGAGGAGGAGGAGGAGGCGGAGGCGGAGCCTAAACGACCGCTGCACGACCTCTGCTTCCACCTGCTCAAACTCTACAGCGACAGGTTTACATCACTATCATTATTATGATTATTATTATTGATGATGCATGGGTGACGGGGAGATCAGACGGATTTTACCGCTAAACCAAATACTTTGTAAAACAGCTCAGGAAGTCCAAATAACAACTTGTAACTGCCGTCAGTTAGAATTAAATGTGCAATAACCCAAAAATGAACCAACAGGATCTTATCCCAGCCGAGCGGCCACTGCTACTGTTGTTATTATTATAATTATTATTATTATTATTATTATTATGAATGTAATTCATTGAAATGTGGTGACTCTTTGACGCTCTAACGCTCGGCCCCGCCCCCTGTGGCGCCCCCTGTGGCGCCTGCAGACACTACAGCCTGCAGCAGCTGCTGGACCCGCTGGCCGTCACCTGGCGCCGGCTGGACTACCGGCTCAGCTGGCACCTGTGGGCCGTCCTGCAGGCGCTGCACTACGGACACCTGAGCGCGGCGCGGCAGGGCCTGCTGCACGCCGGCTACGCCGCGCTGCTGGAGAGCCGCGGGCTGTGGCACATGGCCGTGTTCATCCTGCTGCACATCCCCGACCACACGTAGGTTCCTCTGCGGGGAACCGGGAGAACCGAGAGTTCTGCCGGTTCCCTCCAGGAGGTTTAACTTCATGTCAAAATACAACTTCTTCTTCTTCCTAGTCTTCTTTCTCTTCTTCCTCTCCTTCTCGTCATCATCTTCATCTTTTTATTTCTCCTCCACTTCTTCTTCCACTTGTCCTTCTCTTCTTCTTCTTCATCTTCTCCTTTGTCGTTCTCTCTTCTACCTCCTCTTTTCCATCTTCTTCCTCTTCCTCCTCTTCTTCTTTTTCTGTGGTGTGTCTACTCCTCTTCTTCATCGGCGTCTCCTCTTCTTCATCGGTGTCTCCTCCAGTCAGCGGGAGCGGGCGGTGCGGGCGATGTTAACCCTTCACTGCCGCCTGCAGGAGACGGACGAGTCTCTGCGGCGCGAGCGCTTCCTGACGGAGCGGCTGCTGGTTCCGGCCCGCTGGCTCCACGAGGCCAAAGCCACGCGGGCGCGCCGCGACGGAGACCGCCACCAGGAGGCGCTGCACCTGTACCGGGCCGGCAGCTGGAGCCGCTGCCACCGGCTGCTCATCCAGCACCTGGCCTCAGGTGTGTCACTGTCGCTTTAAGAGGCTCAGGACCGAGAAACACACGTTTTGTGTATTTATGAATCATAATAGTAATAAAACAAAGACGGATTACGCAGATTTAATTAATGTTACATCAAATTTAAAGAAGTAAAATCAGTTTTATTGAATTAAATGTAGCAGTAATGTGATCATTAAACTTCATTTACAAACATGAGCACACAGAAGTTTGCTTTGAGCTTGTCCCTCCCGTCCTGCCGTAGATTGCATCATCAACGACAACCACGACTACCTGCTGGAGTTCCTGGAGGGGCTGGAGGTCCCTGAACGCAGCGCCGCCGTCCAGGACTGGGACACGGCGGGCCGGGTCTACCTGGACTACATCCGGGTCATCAAGACGCTGCAGGACATCCAGCAGGTAGCGACATGTGATGTGTACCAGCTAACCACAGAATATACACATAATGTACAGCTAACCACAGAATATACACATGATGTACAGCTATACTACAGAATATACACATAATGTACAGCTAACCACAGAATATACACATAATGTACAGCTATACTACAGAATATACACATAATGTACAGCTATACTACAGAATATACACATAATGTACAGCTAACCACAGAATATACACATAATGTACAGCTATACTACAGAATATACACATAATGTACAGCTAACCACAGAATATACACATAATGTACAGCTATACTACAGAATATACACATAATGTACAGCTATACTACAGAATATACACATAATGTACAGCTATACTACAGAATATACACATAATGTACAGCTAACCACAGAATATACACATAATGTACAGCTATACCACAGAATATACACATAATGTACAGCTAACCACAGAATATACACATAATGTACAGCTATACTACAGAATATACACATAATGTACAGCTATACTACAGAATATACACATAATGTACAGCTATACCACAGAATATACACATAATGTACAGCTATACTACAGAATATACACATAATGTACAGCT
This sequence comes from Clinocottus analis, assembly GCF_023055335.1. Lineage (NCBI taxonomy): Eukaryota > Metazoa > Chordata > Actinopteri > Perciformes > Cottidae > Clinocottus > Clinocottus analis. The sequence continues at coordinate 17,569,622 of NW_027175898.1, forward strand.
ATACTACAGAATATACACATGATGTACAGCTATACTACAGAATATACACTACACACGTGTGTGTATTTGTATGCATAAACACGTGTGTGTTTGCAGGAGGAGACTTCGGGCTACGAGCTGGAGCGTCTCTATGGCGACGTGACGTCTCTGTGCAGCCGGGTGGAGCTGCTGCCCTGCGGCTCCGCCCGGGACCGGCTCGCCCAATCAGGTGAGAGACCCGGCCGCCCGCTGGCTTCTGATTGGTCGATGACAGAACTGCAGCAGTTTGAAGTTACATGTAGAAAAATCTGCTATTCTTACACCTCATCCTCCCAAAGCATTGTGGGAACTGCAGTTCCAGAAGTCTGAGCGTTTTAGAACATAAATACATAAATATGATGCTGGTGGAGTTTTATCCTCTTAACTTTAGATTTAGTCATTTAGTCAGTCATTTATCCTCATCAATAATCATTACATATGTATTTTCTGAACGTGAATAATGATTTTTTTAAATAATTTTCAACCTAAATAATACATTTTCTGAACTTAAGTATTTATCTTAATATGTATTTTTTAAATCTCATTATATATCTTTTAATAATAATGATAATGATAATAATAATAATAATGATGATGATAATAATGTGTTTTCTGGCTCGTGAAGAGGCGTTTCTGTGTTTTAGACTTTTCTTTCCGAGTCGAGGTCAGTGACTCGTTGAGGAAACAGGAAGTCTGGACTGAGACTTCCTGTTTCCTCGCCTCAGCCCCTCCTCTAACTCCGCCCCCTCCTCTAACCCCGCCCCCTCCTCAGAGATGGCGAAGCGCGTGGCCAACATCCTGCGCGTGGTGCTGCGCCTCCAGCAGGGCGACGCGCTCGGCGCTCCGCTGGCGCTGCTGGCGCCGCACGTCAGCCGGCTGCCGATGCCGGAGGACTACACGCTGGAGGAGCTGCGCGGCCTCACGCAGGCCTACCTGCGCCAGCTCATCGTCAGCCAATGAGGCCGCGGGACGGCATCGAACCGCCGGCCCGCTCGGACGTCACCAGAAACAAAACAACGAACGAGTCGCCGGTTTCCGAGGGGAGCAAACGGCTCGGCGGCTCGATTCCCGGAGAAGAAATCAAAGAAACATTCCTCGTCGTCTTCAGGGGAGAATTTAAAAGGATGAGACCCGTCTCGGCCCAGCGTTCCCAGTGCTCCACTGGTTTCCATTCATCGCTTCTTCGTCTCCTGAACAGTTATTTTGTAGCGGCGCCGCGTGTGCTAAGCTAAGCCGTTAGCTTAGCGTAGCTTATCTACGTTAAAGACGAGCGGCGACGTCGTTCAAACGAGCGAATTGCGTTTTGGAGGAAAGTTCAACATGGAAATGCATAATGGTCTATTTTTGTAGAGGTGTGTGTGTGTGTGTGTGTGTGTGTGTGATCCCGAGTGAAGAGTTTCCTTCCAGAATCGAGCCGCCGGTCAGAGATTTCACTGCATGTAATTATATAAATATTGTATATTTTTGGAAAATCTAAACGGGAACATCAGGTCATTTTTATTCTCCACCTTTAATTATCAATAAATTGGATGCAAAGTATTCTTGAAGGAAACTCTTCACCTGATCCGTCGATGTAGAAACGTCTCCGCTTGCAGAATGTGTTTTTTTTTTTCTTCGACGTAAAATCTGTTTTTCAACGAAATGTTTCGTGTGTGTGTAACCTCTGAGCTGTGTGTGTGTGTGTGTAACCTCTGAGCTGTGTGTGTGTGTGTGTGTGTGTAACCTCTGAGCTGTGTGTGTGTGTGTGTGTGTGTAACCTCTGAGCTGTGTGTGTGTGTGTGTAACCTCTGAGCTGTGTGTGTGTGTGTGTGTGTGTGTAACCTCTGAGCTGTGTGTGTGTACACGCTTCCTGATTATTTTGTTGATAATATTTTTTAATAAAGTCGAGTAGAAATAAAAGGTTTGTTCTGGTGTTTGGTTCTCAGGATAAAGCGAACAGGAAGTGACACACAGGAAGTGACACACAGGAAGTGACACACAGGAAGTGACACACAGGAAGTGACACACAGGAAGTGACACACAGGAAGTGACACACAGGTACCGTTACCTGCCTGCAGGCGGCGCCGCTGGAGGTTTGGTGAAGGATTTCAGTGTCGTCGTTTCACCAAAACGATAACGGTTAAAGGTTTAAAACAAAGGACCGACGGCAACACAAATACGTAAAAATACTTTTTACTTCAACTCAAATACAATCAACAAAGAAATGATCATGTATAAAAGATTTAAAATAACTTTAATAACCGGTGGAATTCACAAGCTGAGCAACAATAAGTCAAAGAAATGAAATACACAAAGTCTCACATGTATGAGCTGCAACATTAAAGTCATTAAAGAATGTATTGATCATATAATGCAAAGACACACACACACACACACACACACACCGTCACCCCACTTACACAAAATAATCTAATTTCATTTGCTACAGCTTTTTAATTGCTATAATCTTTTTTCCTTGTATTTTTGCGTCTCCGTTGAGCGACATCGCCTGAAAGAGCTTCTCTGTTAAATCTTCCTCTTTCACGTCAAACGCGTCTTTGAGGAGTCGAGTCGTCGCGTAGAACGTCTGCTGCTCGCCGTCGAACTCCACGTGCAGGTGAGTGTTCCTCTTGTTGGACGACTTGAGTCCTGTGATTTTAATCCTCCCAGTCTGGACCTGAAGGAGAGAGACGTTCAGTGAAGGTTCAGGACTCTGATCCGCTGTGAGCTCTTCAGCTGCTCCATCAAAGTGTATTTAAAGACTTCAAAGACTTCATGAACGCTGCTGCAGAGAATCCAGAACGTTGGAGCTCTGCATCATGATCAAGTGGAAATTTCAGAAGACGAGAAGCTGATAGCGGACGAGGCTTTGGCTCCTCACCGTGTCAGGTTGGCAGCTCTTCGGTTGACCTTTAAAAAAGAAGACAAACAAACGCTGTTGATGGTTTTCAGGTCAAACATAAACATCACTTTTTACTGTTTTGTGTGTTTGTTGTGACCGACCGGCTTCAGGTTTTGGCGTCTTGGCCGCTGAAGCAGATGCAGGTTTGCTTGTCGTCCCTGAAAGGTAAGATATATATATATATATATATATATATATATATATATATATATATATATATATATATATATATATATATATATATATCTCGAGCTATCGACGAGATCGATCGATAGATAAATAGATATGGTGTAAAATGTTTGTGTATCTACCAGTTGCAGGTTTTGGCTTCTTCACTGAGGCAGATGCAGGTTGTTTTGACATTTCTGGAAATGGATCATGTTTTTGTGTTTTATATTCACTTTGATTCACTTCATGTTAAAATAATCCAGCATTGGGAGGAAAAGATCTAAAACATGAACTCACCTTTTGCTTCCTGCCGTCGTCGTTTCACTTTATCCACTAGGGGGCGCAGTAGGTCCTGGACTTTAGCGTCCATCCTCGGTAAGACCTTCATTTCTTTATCGATCACAGAGATGGACTCTTCTGTCCCGTAGTGCTTGATGATCGTATCAGGAAGTTCTTCTCTGTGCTTCTCGGTCTTCACACCTTCAGGGATTTTGTCCAGGTTGGACAACAACTTCCTGAGTTCTCGTTGATTCAGCTCCTCCAGGATGGAGGTCAGGGCTGTTTTCCATTCAGCCTCTAAAACCCGCAACGACATCTATAACAAAGAAATCGTTAATGGTTCATGTTTAATTCATCAAGATAATCTCCACTAGTGATTAATGACTAGTGTTCTAGTGAGGATGACGAGGGATCTGGAGTCGGGTCTGGACGAGGGGTCGGGACGGGATGATGTGCCGGCATGACGGGTCGGATAAGGACGATGGGCCGGGGTCTGGATGAGGGGTCAGGACGAGGGGTCAGGACGAGGGGTCTGGACGAGGGGTCAGGACGAGGGGTCAGGACGAGGGGTCAGGACGAGGGGTCTGGACGAGGGGTCAGGACGAGGGGTCAGGACGAGGGGTCTGGACGAGGGGTCAGGACGAGGGGTCAGGACGAGGGGTCAGGACGAGGGGTCTGGACGAGGGGTCAGGACGAGGGGTCTGGACGAGGGGTCAGGACGAGGGGTCTGGACGAGGGGTCAGGACGAGGGGTCTGGACGAGGGGTCTGGACGAGGGGTCAGGACGAGGGGTCGCATTGGGGGGGGACGAGGGGACCCCTCGTCCTGACCCCTCGTCCTGACCTGGACTAGGGGTCAGGACGAGGGGTCAGGACGAGGGGTCAGGACGAGGGGTCGCATTGGGACATGAGTCAGGTCGAGTCGGGTCGAGGGGTCAGGGTCTTGGAGCCTGGTCGAGGCTTCACAGTCGGTCTGTTACTGCTGCTGAGCGGCAGAAATGAACGGATGTTCAATCCACGTTTATTGAATGTTTAACGTGTTGTACTTTGTGTTTACGGGTGAGCTGATGTGTAGTTTAGAAAATAAACCAGCTTCACACTCTTTCAGACATTTCAAACATAATCCATGTCTGAGGCTTCGTTCGGATCATCTTTAGCATCTTTATGTGAAGAAATACAAAGAATTTAACTCCGATCAATTTACACGGAGATAGAAACAACATTTCACTAACAACAAGAACAGAGCTGCACAAGCGTCTCAGGAAGTCCTTTTGTTAAACCGACAATTGTCTATTTCTCCACAAAACAAGGAAACACACAGTTGGATAAATTATAGACAACACAAGTGTCTCCTCGGGGGTTCGTTACCTTTTGCTTTGGCCGACGCCTTCAGTTTTATAAGGAATGTTGTTGAAGAATCGTATAAATAAAAGCAGCAAAGCTTCTAATTCCTGCTCACCTCTTGGTGCACAAATCTGCTTCTACAAACCGGAAGACGTGCGGTCTGAAGGTGTGTGGCAGAAACCAACTTCCAGCTGATTTACTTCCTGTTCACTTTCCTCCTCGTCTACAAATTTACTAAAATATATGTGGACTTATCATCACCAGCTTTTATTTTACATGTACTCTGACTGTTGAAGAAACAAACACACAGTTTATAAAGTACACCCCCCCTCTTCCTCAGGGATCAATGGTCTAACCCGCAGGCGGGAAAACATCTCAGACTTGCAGACAAAGAAATAAAGAACTGCACATGTTGGTGCAGCAGCTGAGCTGATCCTGAGTCAGTTGTTAGTTTCTACTCATGCGTCCGTCTCTGTTGTTCAACAGGCTGCTGCTGCAGTGAAGAGTTAGTCCTGTCAACACACAGGTAGTGTGGCAGCAAGCCCAGCGCCGCCCTCTAAATAAAGGAGTAATGACAGCGCCTCCAGGTGGCCAAAGCAGGCCGTCTCACCCGAGAGTGTAACAGGTGAGTCAGAGCTCAAGTCCTTTTACCCGACCTGACAAGAGGGAAATAAGTCACCAAACACGAGGACAGACGTCACACGGCCCAGTTCTCCACACAGGGAATACCTTATTTATCTGTTGCTCTCAGCCGTCATCCAACTACGGCAAATAATACTTTCATGACAAACTCTTGCAATGGATTTAACACTTCTGACTCTCTGCTGGCCTGGAAGCCAGAGGTCAGAGGTCATCCAGTCACAGTGATCTCTCTGATTAGTCACACCAAATATGTGTCTGTCATGTAAATGTACATTCATGTATTCATCCGTGTAGCCGTGGTGGAGATCTGCCTCTGACTCCCATCGGGGCGTCGACTCAGTGGACGAAAGAAAAGCTGCAGACGCGACTTGAACTTTAGTGTCAATCAATGTTCATCTCAACGAAAGAAAACTGAGTTTAGGAGAATGGAGGCTCGACTGAAAGTGTGGAGAAAGAAATGAACTCAACGAAACAACCTCACCTCTCGACTCGCTCATACGTGTGACTCTCGCTCATACGTGTGACTCTCGCTCATACGTGTGACTCTCGCTCATACGTGTGACTCGCTCATACGTGTGACTCGCTCATACGTGTGACTCGCTCATACGTGTGACTCTCGCTCATACGTGTGACTCTCGCTCATACGTGTGACTCGCTCATACGTGTAACTCTCGCTCATACGTGTGACTCGCTCATACGCGTGACTCTCGCTCATACGCGTGACTCTCGCTCATACGTGTGACTCTCGCTCATACGTGTGACTCTCGCTCATACGTGTGACTCTCGCTCATACGTGTGACTCTCGCTCATACGTGTGACTCTCGCTCATACGTGTGACTCGCTCATACGTGTAACTCTCGCTCATACGTGTGACTCGCTCATACGTGTGACTCTCGCTCATACGTGTGACTCTCGCTCATACGCGTGACTCTCGCTCATACGCGTGACTCTCGCTCATACGTGTGACTCTCGCTCATACGTGTGACTCTCGCTCATACGTGTGACTCTCGCTCATACGTGTGACTCGCTCATACGTGTAACTCTCGCTCATACGTGTGACTCGCTCATACGTGTGACTCTCGCTCATACGTGTGACTCTCGCTCATACGTGTGACTCTCGCTCATACGCGTGACTCTCGCTCATATGTGTGACTCTCGCTCATATGTGTGACTCTCGCTCATACGTGTGACTCTCGCTCATACGTGTGACTCGCTCATACGTGTGACTCTCGCTCATACGTGTGACTCGCTCATACGTGTGACTCTCGCTCATACGTGTGACTCTCGCTCATACGTGTGACTCTCGCTCATACGCGTGACTCTCGCTCATATGTGTGACTCTCGCTCATATGTGTGACTCTCGCTCATACGTGTGACTCTCGCTCATACGTGTGACTCGCTCATACGTGTAACTCTCGCTCATACGTGTGACTCGCTCATACGCGTGACTCTCGCTCATACGTGTGACTCTCGCTCATACGTGTGACTCTCGCTCATACGTGTGACTCTCGCTCATACGTGTGACTCTCGCTCATACGCGTGACTCTCGCTCATACGCGTGACTCTCGCTCATACGTGTGACTCTCGCTCATACGTGTGACTCTCGCTCATACGTGTGACCTCTTGCCCTCCTCACAGGCTGCTGAGGGCAACAGGCTTCATGCACTTCTTCTTCTACATTTCTGACTCTTCAGTGTTGTACAAACCTCTGTCTCGTCCAGATTCTCAGTTTCATGTTGGAATCAATCAGACGTGAGATCACAGTTCTTCTTCATTCATCATACATGTTGCCAACCATTGATTAAATGGTGAGAGCATCACTTTAAGATCTGTAAAAACACTTTTCATCACCAAAACCTGAGCGTCACTATGTACCTGAACCTCCCTTCAGGGATCAATAAAGTATCTTATTGATCTATTGTCTGTCAAACTAAATGAAACTCTCAGCTGGCAGAATCTCCCAGAAACATCTGCTTCTTCTGCTCGTCTTCATTTCACAATCCTCCTCCGAGATAAAACTGCCCAGGAAGTCAAAAATACACTTTTTATATTTCATGTATTTAGAGAAGCTTTCAAATGTAAATAAAATGTAAAACATTAATTATTAAATATATTTTGATGGTATTTAACTCAATGTATTTTATTGTTTCCTTTATTGTGTTTAACTTTATATATATATATATATATATATATATATATATATATATATATATATATATATATATATATATATATATATATATCCAACATTTCAAACTGTCTGAAATCAGCTGGTTAAAGAATGTGTTTAATTTTTTTTTGCATTTAAAGACTTCCTAAAATATGGAGTTTTCTGAAGCTTTCATCAGTGGTGGAAATAGTACTTTTACTCAACTACTGTACTTCAATGTATTTCTGTTATCGGATACTTTTTACTTCAACTCTAAAATACAATCAACAAAGAAATGATCATGTATAAAAGATTTAAAATAACTTTAATAACCGGTGGAATTCACAAGCTGAGCAACAATAAGTCAAAGAAATGAAATACACAAAGTCTCACATGTATGAGCTGCAACGTTAAAGTCATTAATGAATGTATTGATCACATCAGCGTCACAGCGTTGAGCTGGACCTCCGGCTCACTGGTCCTCGTGTTGGAGGATTCCTTTCATTTCAGATCCATCGGCTCTGGAAGGAGAGAGACGTTCAGTGAAGGTTCAGGACTCTGATCCGCTGTGAGCTCTTCAGCTGCTCCATCAAAGTGTATTTAAAGACTTCATGAACGCTGCTGCAGAGAATCCAGAACGTTGGAGCTCTGCATCATGATCAAGTGGAAATTTCAGAAGACGAGAAGCTGAGAGTGCTGTGTGTGTGTGTGTGTGTGTGTGTGTGTGTGTGTGTGTGTGTGTGTGTGTGTGTGTGTGTGTGTGTGTGTGTGTGTTGTGACTCACCGTCTTCAGGTTCAGGTTTTGGCGTCTTGGCCTCTGAGGCAGATGCCGGTTTGCTCGTCGTGGCTGAAAAGACATCCGTGGATATAAATCATTACATGTATGTTTTCACATACAAGGACTTTGTCCTGGAGGTCATGAACATTTAACAACATTAAACAATAAACGGGGGCAAGAAGTGGGAGCCTGAATATGAATTATTAAATCTACATAGAATGCAACATTTAAATAAAGTGCACAGACAGCAGCTCAGTACCTCAAGGTGAAATGTAAGTGTCGTGTGAAGGTGACCAGTGTATTGAAACATGAGGCAGGAGGTCTGGAGGTGACTGTCGGTCAGTGGAGGCTCTGTTAGAGGTCCAGCATGAGAGGAAATGATCTCACACATGAACTCACCCTTTGCTTCCTGCCGTTGTTGTTTCACTTGATCCACTAGGGGGCGCAGCAGGTCCTGGACCTTCGGGTCATTCCTCGGTAAGACCTTCATTTCTTTATCGATCACAGAGATGGACTCTTCTGTCCCGTAGTGCTTGATGATCGTATCAGGAAGTTCTTCTCTGTGCTTCTCGGTCTTCACACCTTCAGGGATTTTGTCCAGGTTGGACAACAACTTCCTGAGTTCTCGTTGATTCAGCTCCTCCAGGATGGAGGTCAGGGCTGTTTTCCATTCAGCCTCTAAAACCCGCAACGACATCTATAACAAAGAAATCGTTAATGGTTCATGTTTAGTTCATCAAGATAATCTCCACTAGTGATTAATGACTAGTGTTCTAGTGAGGATGACGAGGGATCTGGAGTCGGGGTTAGATTGGGATGACGGGTCGGGTCTGAATGTGGGGTTGGAGTCAGAACGATGGATCGGGGTCTGAACAGGACGGGGGGTCAGGGAAAAGGGTCTTGACGAGGACTAGGGTCAGGACGGGGGGCCGGTCTCTGGACCATGGCTCGTGGTCTACGTTATCTGTGCTGAGAGCGGCTGAAGAGTACGAAGAAAGGAGAAATAAACGTGTATTCAATGTACGTCTACGGGTGAACTGCTATATCATTTAGACTATAGACCAACGACACACTCTTTGAGACATTTAAAACATAATCCATGTCTGAGGCTTCATTCGGATCAGAAGCATCTTTATGTGAAGAAATGCAAAGAATTTAACTCACAGAACAAATCACACAAAGATAGAAACAACATTTCACTGAAAACAAGAACAAAGCTGCACAAACGTCTCAGGAAGTCCTCTTGTTAAATCTACAATGGTCTATTCCTCCACAAAACAAGGAAACAGTTTGTTAAACGTTTAGAAAACACAACAAGTGGCTTCTCTCCTCGGGGGTTCGTTAGCTTTCAGTTTGGCCGAAGCGTTTAGTTTTGTAAGGAATGTTAAAGAAGCAGCAAAGCCTCCATTTCACGCTCACCTCCTCTTCCTCGTGCTCGAACCTGTTTCCACCAACAGAAGACTCGCTGTCTGAAAGTATGTTGCAGAAACAACTTCCAGCCTGTTTTACTTCCTGTTTACTTCCTGTTTACTTCCCTCCTCGTCTGCAAATTATCCTAAAGTATATGTGGATTTATCATCACCAGCTTTTATGTTTAAAAACTTCACTTTGACTGTAGATGACTCAAACACACAGTTTATAAAGTACAGCACCTCCCCCCCTCTTAGAGAACAATGGTTTAACCCACGAGCGGGAAATCATCTCATAGGCCGACCCCGGTCTCCTCCCTCAGACTGAGGCTTCCTGTCCTCCAGGGTTTAGAGACATTCCATCGTCAGATGGTGGCGGACATGTTGAGCCCTTTATGAACCCTTTCTGGAAGTCAACATTAGATGCTGACTGTGCCTAGGGGAATCACCCACAATGCATTGCAACGTGAGGTTAAACACAGTTTCAAATGGAAAAATGGAGACGTAAAAAGACGTCTGCAAATTATCCTAAAATATATGTAGATTTACATACATCACCAGCTTTTATGTTTAAAAACTTCACTTTGACATATATATCAAAGTTCAAAGTGTGTGTATAATAGATTTTAAATAACTTTGATGAAATTCACAAGCTGAGCAATACATTTATTTTATTGTTTTATTTTTCACACAAGCATTTGTTTGTAATCATTTACATTACATGTACCTCCATCTTAACAAAAAACCCACCAAATGTAGAAAAAACCCTACAAAATACATAATTCCCTTTGGCTTTTAAAAGCGGATGGAATAAAAAAAAGGTGCGTTACACCTGCTGCCCCACTGACCAATCACAGCGCACAGAGAAACACACCATGAGATCTGAACCTGATACTACAGCAGCCTGAAGCAGAGCAACAGAGGAAGACAGGAGCTGATAGAGGAAACAATATAATCCATGTGTATTTATAAAAACTATTCAATTAGAAAATAGCTATAACTTTAAATTATTTAAATTAATAATAATTCAAAGAAATATAATTATGAAATGGCTATAACTTTAAATTATTTAAATTAATAATAATTCAAAGAAATATAATTATGAAATGGCTATAACTTTAAATTATTAAATATAATAATAATCAAAAGAGCTGTGGTTCTGAAATGGCTATAACTTGCTGCTTGTCTTTGGGCCAGCAGGAAGCTTGGCAGCGTCACCGTGTTGTCAGACCAACAGGAAGAGTCTCTTCACGTCTTGCCGGCTGTAATTGCAGTGATCCTGTTGCCTTGTGTCTCTGCGTCGGCTTCCAGCGGCATCGCTTCCAGCAGACGTTCTCTGAAGCCGCTCGCCGGCTTTTGGCCGAGCAGCTTCGCCAGAAGTCGCGTCGCCACAACAAACGTGTGCAGCTCTCGCTGGACTTCGGCCTCCAGCTGCGTCTCCTTCGTTGATGATTTCTTGATTCCTATAATCTTAATCCTCTCCTTCCGGACGCCGACACTTTGAAGCTGCATGAAGACAGAAGAAATAAAATACCTTTTAACGTTTGACGGCTTTTTCGCCAAAGTGACGCCCAGACTGAACTACAAACATGGCCGACGTGTGGCTCGGACGTCACCTTGATAACTCTGCTGTGTCCGGTTGAGTTGAGCGATACGTCGCCGTAGTACTTGTTGGTCTTCATGTTGGAGAGCTGGACCACGTCGCCGACTGACAAGTCGACCCACGAGGCCACGCCTCCTTCGTCCCACATGACGATCCGGATGGAGCCGGTTTTATCTTTGAGCTGGAAACATTGCCGCTTTACTTTCGTCCGTTTGTAATTCACGTTGACTTTATGGAAAGGATCAATCTGAACAAACGACACAAGAATAAAACATTCATTCAAGACCAAATATTTAGTTGTTTTTCTCACCAGTCCCACGTTCAGATACGCCTCATGTTTTATCAACAGCTTTGTCTTACTTTTCACTTTAACTGAAAAATGGAAAGAAAAAACAGTTATTTTAGCCCCACTGGACCCACTGGGGCTATTTGAATGATATTTACATTTTCTCATGTACCAAACCAGATATTTCACTTGTATATTACTTATGGTGTTCAATACATCTAAATATAGCACATTGTGGGCTTCTTTTTTTTGTTTTGTTTGACATTAAACAAGCTATGATTTACAGTTTTTACATAGCAATCGCTGTCTGCCCCCTCGGGGTGATTGTTTTTCAAGAGGTTTAAACTGACCTGGGTCACGGTTCCCACCACCATCACTGGCGTCTGGTGGGCGAGTGCTCCAGCTTCTTGGATGGTGTAAGCTTGGCTCTGTGGGTAGATGAGCTCTGCGGCCTCCTGCTCCAGCTCCTCCGGCACGCCAACAGACTTCACCTGAGCCACTTTGCTGTGTGAGGTGACCAGAACGACGTTCTCCTCTTTGATTAGTCTGGAGAACAAGTACGAGTTCTCCTTGTTGAGTTCTTTATAGTGATCTTTTCCGTATACTTTCACTTTGACGCTGGCCGTCTCATCAGCCACGCCCAGATAGAAGAAACACCTTTTCGCCTTTGCTTTGGTTTGATATGGCCACAGCCCGGACTTCTCAACCACTTTCCCGGTGAACCATTCCTTCTCAAGGAGTTCACTGGATTTCACATCCTGGATGGATTTTTGCTGCGTACAAATACAAAAAAACTCAGTGAAAGAAACAATAAGTACAAACAAATACAACTCATTTCAGAGAAACATCACTTACCAATGTAGCTGTGGCGCTTTTCTCCTGGAAAACAGATGTTTAACACACTTACTTTACACTTCAAAACACTGTTGTGACAATTTCATTTTTGGTGAGAAGGATTTCAATATTTTATCAAAACAGTGTGTTCCTTACGTTGTCGGCTTTGCTGCTTTTCTGTTGATCTGAAGATGAGAAACAAACAGCAGTTTAGTTACGGATCTTTTTTCATTAGTTGGCTGACGTTAAGCTAAAAATATAGACTCTCTTACTCTGGATGTGATTTGGGGTCACATGTGTCAACACGCTATCCTCCTCTTCTTCCTCTTCTTCCTCCTCCTCTTCCTCCTCCTCCTTGCGTTTCCTCTTCCTTCCTAAAAACAGATTCAACACAAACACAGATTGTTCAGGTCAATGTCCCTCCCCCCTCATAGTTATTAACAATAAATGAAATGAGTACTGGCTGAAGGTAAATGATAACGTTCTCGTGATGCATTCAGGCTCTGCTCAGTGAACATGAGTACTTGCTGAAGGTAAATGACACAATGTACAACATTTAGTATTTTTTATGGTTTACTGACTTCAGGTTGAACTGATTGTTTCCTTGTAGACCAGCTGCTGTGCTCTGTTCGGTTTTATATTCACTTTGATTCACTTCATGTTAAAATAATCCAGCATTGGGAGGAAAAGATCTAAAACATGAACTCACCTTTTGCTTCCTGCCATTGTTGTTTCACTTTATCCACTAGGGGGCGCAGTAGGTCCTGGACTTTAGCGTCCATCCTCGGTAAGACCTTCATTTCTTTATCGATCACAGAGATGGACTCTTCTGTCCCGTAGTGCTTGATGATCGTATCAGGAAGTTCTTCTCTGTGCTTCTCGGTCTTCACACCTTCAGGGATTTTGTCCAGTTTGGACAACAACTTCCTGAGTTCTCGTTGATTCAGCTCCTCCAGGATGGAGGTCAGGGCTGTTTTCCATTTAGTCTCTAAATTGAGCAACGCCATCTCTAACAAATGTTGGATTACTGCAGAAAATAATCGTTAATGGTTCATGTTTAGTTCATCAAGATAATTTTCACTAGTGATTAATGACTAGTGTTCTCGTGAGGATGACGAGGTCTCGACGATGGGTTGAGTTGGAATGATGGATCAGGGTCTGTACGCGGGGATGAAGTACGGAGGGGGGGCACAGACGAGGGGCACGGCCGAGGGGTACGGCCGAGGAGCAGCGCCGAGGGGCAGGGCCGAGGGGTAGGGCTGAGGGGTATGGACGAGGGGTATGGACGAGGGGCATGGACGAGGGGCATGGACGAGGGGCAGGGACGAGGGGCAGGGACGAGGGGTATGGACGAGGGGCATGGACGAGGGGCAGGGACGAGGGGCAGGGACGAGGGGTATGGACGAGGGGCATGGACGAGGGGCATGGACGAGGGGCAGGGACGAGGGGCAGGGACGAGGGGTATGGACGAGGGGCATGGACGAGGGGCATGGACGAGGGGCAGGGACGAGGGGCAGGGACGAGGGGTTGGGCTTAGGGGCAGGGACGAGGGGTCGGGCCGAGGAGTCTGAATGACTCTCAGTAGAACAACAGAAACAGAATCAAAGGATACTATGGCCACCGACCATAGTATCTGTCAGGATCTATCAGCCACCGACTCCCCAGCCATCCCCAGTGTTTTAGGGAAAGATACCGAAAGTCCTTACTCCTCGCTGCTGTCAGGCTGCGCAATAAGCTGAGCCCCCAGTAGACCATAAAACCACTGTGAACACTTCAACACTGTGAACACTTTAACACTTTTTGGTGCAATACTTATACTTTTACACTTACACTTTATACACATTTTTTACTATTTATTTTTATTTCATTTGTATATTTCATATTTTTGTGTTTTACCGTTTAATTTTTAAATTATGTTTTTTATTACTATTCTACTGTTTATTTATATTACTTGATCCGTGAATAAGGGCTGCTGTAATACCGTAATTTCCCCACAGAGGGACTAATAAATGACTATTTTATCTAAAATAACCTTTAAACACATATATATGTTCAGTAAAACTCTTTTGGAATGAGAGCTGTGCAGTTTAGTGCAGAAAGTTCAACTATCGGTCACATATAATACTGACAAGAGGACATTTAATACTCACTTTGTGCTTCTGCTTTTCAAGCCGATTCTTCTTTGGCGGGTTCTGCTCTTGGAGCTCAGGTTGCACTCTGACTCTTGTGGGAGATACCAAGTTAAATAACGCTTCACCCATACACTCGTCGCCCTGTTGATCGAGAATGAAAAATTGAATGATAATCTAAAAGAGATTTGTCAACGTCAAATATTAATAATAAAAAACTTTGTTTTTTATTCCAACTTTGACCGTTTACACGGAAAACACCCAGTTTCAAACTCCCCTCCCCCCCCGGAGAACAATGGTTCAGCCCGCTCTGTCCCGCCCACAAGCCAGAGAAGAAAAGTGAAGAAGAAACATGGAGTTTCTTAATCCTCTTGGGGAAATTCTCTGCATTTAAATGTCTTTTACTTCCGTGCTGTATGTTTGTAAGTTACATTTTGATTAAATCAACACACTGCACTTCTTTGTATAATCTGTTGTATATTTTTTATTGTAGATTTAATTGTTCCTATTTCTTGCACTGTTTCTTGTTAAATGTTAAATCTTAGCTCCTCCCTCCAGGACATATTGCTATAACAATAAACGGTTCTGATTTAAGAACATCTGAGTTCTGAAGATATGAAGCACGAAACAAACATATCCGTAAAGACTTTTGTGTTTATTAACATCTAGTTATTCACTCATGCAAATAAAGAACTATTCATAACAACATTCATAATGAAGACTCAAACTGTGGAGGTTTTTTTACACACACACTTTATTGCAAAGGATTTTTCACCATAACTCGTCACAATAAACACATTTCAGTAGTCGGAGAACATGTGGATCTCTCCTGAGAACCACAGGAGAACCTGAAGCTGGAATCCAGAGCAACGAAACAACAACCATCAAACTCCTCGTTTAGTGGAGGCTTTAATATTTAACTTTAATATTTAATCTTTAATATTTAACTTTATTATTTAATATTTAGTCTTTGATCCTTCATGTATTTGTCTCGCCGTTAATTATAATCTCGTAAAGTAACAAACTGAATGTAACAAGTTCTGAAGCCACAGAGAAGCTTTATGGAGAGGAATGTAACGTTTCCAACAACAAACAACAACAAACATCCCAACAACAACAACAAACATCCCAACAACAACAACAAACAACAAAACATCAGGGGCTGTAACTTTAAAATAAATTATTTTCGGATGTCACTTCTCCAATCAAGCGATCGGCGGGCGGGACAGGAAGTGGCTGTGGGCCGGGGGGCGGGACAGGAAGTGGCTGTGGGCCGGGGGGCGGGACAGGAAGCGGCTGTGGGCCGGGGGGCGGAGCCTCTATGTGACCATGTACTCCTGCCGCTTGTTGAGCCGGACCTGGCACAGCGACACGGCGCCCACCGCCACGTACACGCCGGCCGCGATGAAGCAGTTGATGCCGACCTGGTTGTAGAGACCGTAGATGTTCTGAGGAGGGTTTTTACTGCCGGACACGGGAGGAAGGTCAGATACAGAGCCTTAGATTATATATATATATATATATATATATATATATATATATATATATATATATATATATATATATATATATATATATGTATATGTATGTATATATATATATATATATATATATATATATATATATATATATATATATATATATACATATACATATATATATATATATATATACATACATATATATATATACATATACATATATATATATATATATATATATATATATATATATATATATATATATATATATACATACACATATATATATATATATATATATATATATAATAACATGTTAGATACAGAGCTTTATGTTATGTATTGCTTTATGTTATATATACAGCTTTATAATATATAGGTACATGTTATATAGAGAAATTTATATATGTATAGCTTTATATTATATTATAGAAGATGTTTGTCTCCTCCTTTCCCAGAATTCATAGCGACTCACTCGTTGCGGATGTCTTCCTCGGTGAACGGGACGTCCTCGATCAGGACGGCCGACTTGGCGCTGAAGAAGATGCCGAGCATCGCCTGCAAGCAGAGCTGCAGCTCAGTGTTCATGTTCAGCGGTTATGCAGACGCTTTGTCAATAAACAATAAACAAGTGTTTAATAGATACACATTAAAGTGTTTTATGTTTCCCAAATGAAAAAAGTGTCAAACAGCGAAGAGATATATATATATATATATATATATATATATATATATATATATATATATATATATATATATATATATATATATATCTGCTGGAAAGAGGTGACTTCCTCTTGTCACATGATGCTGAGCACGAGTCACATGATCCATTTAAAATCTTTTCTGTTCCTCAATTATTAAAAACACTTTAATAAAACTGTTTAACGTGGAACAACAATAATTAAAATCAGATAATCAATATTTAGATCAACAAACATCTGAAGTAATGTATGAAAAGACATTTTGACACCAAAGTACATAGAAACATTCCAATACAACCATAATAACAATATTAACAGTAATAATAAAAATAATAATAATACCAATAATAATCACAATAATAATAATAATAATAATAATAATAATAATAATAATAAAGTGTAGGACTGTGTCATTGATTTGAATGGAAGCACAGACATTAGCCACCGCCTCACCGGTCACTATACAGACAGGTGTTCTGCAGAAGCTCCCTGATCGATCAGCTGTATTGATTATATATTATATAATACGTATACATAAATATAAATGTATTCTCTCATGTACATGCAGCGTGGCCTCCGTGGGCGCCGTCTATTTCCCGGGGAGGGATTCACGTCCTAGGCTTACTCTGCGCCAGATGGTGGATGTTTCTTTATTTTAAAGGCTCGCGTGAGCTGACACAAGCACGCGCACTACTATAAACCTGCGTGTATAAAAAAAACGAAGCTCATTTACCGATTTAAACAAGTAGCTAATGATTATAACTCCAGGAAATAGTCGTCCCCATGCCCTTCCTCACCAGCATGATGACCCCCCAGATGCTGATCACTATCCCGCACGCGGCCATCTTCGGCCCGCAGAACAGAAGCGACGGCATGTCGGTGTTCTGCCGGATCGATCACAAGCCGATCACTGACTTCTTCCTGTTTGATTCCCTGAAATGATCAGCGGTCCGTTCCGTTCCGTTCAGGGCAGTCAGCTGATCCTCCTTGAGTTCGGGTTTACTCGGTGAAACTCGGCAACGCTCGTGACCCCGCAGCGCTGTCGACCAATGAAAAGATGGCCGGTTCGACAGGCCCCGCCCTTTCCTCCGAGACCGACCAACTACATTTATTTTTTTTAAACATTTTTTTAAAGTTGTGTTTACATTTAGATATATTTAATCATTAAAACATGTTTTTAAAAAAAATATATTTTATTTAGTTGAATTGGTATTTGTTTCAATTTTTATTTTTTATAATATACGTCCTGGTCCCTGCTCCACACCAGCTGGTGGCGATATTGCACCAATTAGTTTGCCAACCGCCAATAAATCTCAAAGAAGAAGATGCTCCGCCCTTTCCTTCGAGACCGACCAATAAAATAATGCCCAGTTCGACAGGCCCCGCCCTTTCCTCAGAGTCCGACCAATGGCGTTCAAGCTTCAAAGTCGCGCAAACATTCCCTTTATTCCGTCTTTGTTGCGGGATGTTTACACTTGTTTCCTGCTGAATATGTAACAGAGAAACTCCGCGGAATCGATTGTGATCGATGCATCTGATTGGATGCGTTTTCCACCGGCAGCTTCCGTGTTTTTAAAGAAAGAAAAAGCCTCGCCGACGTCCCTAAGCTGCAGGAAGCTAACCGGAGCTAGCTGCGGCGTTCTCGTGCTGTTTTGTCTGAACAGCACCGTTTCAACTAAAGTGACGTCATCTCGGTACCGACATGACGTCGGCCTCTGCGAAGGTGAGTTCTCACCTGCAGACCCGCTGAAGCCGAACGGGCTGCGGGGCGCAAAACCCGGACCGCCGCTCCCGGAGAGCGCGGCTCCGCTGTCCCGACCAGACTCCATTCAGAAAGCGGCTCATTTTACGGCTTCGCGCTGCGCACAGACGGACGTCCTGAGAAGTGCTCTCACTTTAACCGCTCTCTTAAATAAATGCTCTCCATTGAAGCGTTCGGCGTGCGGCTAAAGCAACAAACATGAACTCTTGACGTAGAAACCCAAACTACTGAGGACTGTTGTACCGGAGTGACTCCTCTTGATGTTTACTGAGCGGGCTGTTTGGTGTCATACTGACTCCTGCTGACGTCACTGATACCGTAATGATAATAATGTGCTCATCATCATCATCGTCATCATCATCATCATCTCACCTTTATTGATACACTTAACCAGTGGTGGAATGTAATAAAGTACATCTAACTCATGTACTTCATACACAATATTCTCATATTATCTTTCCTACATCTTTGAGATATAAATTGTACTTGTTTACTTCATCCCAGAGGCACATAAAGTACTTTTTATATTACTACACCTTCAAGGTACATATTGTATTATATACTGTACTCCATCTTCAAGGTACATGTTGTACTTTTTACTTTTGTACTTTAATGCAGCAGGAATATGAATCCAGAAACATCAATCAATACTTTTACTTCAATGATGTTTTTAATGCAGGACTACTGCAGTATTCTCACAGTGTGGTATTAGTACTTGTACTGCAGTACTATGAGTACTTGTTCACCTCTCCGTCGTCCTTCAGGTCGGAGAGATCTTCTCAGCAGCCGGAGCCGCTTTCACAAAGTTAGGAGAGCTGACGATGCAGCTGCACCCGGTGTCTGACTCCAGCCCTGCAGGGTGAGACACACACACACACACACACACACACGCACACGCACACGCACACGCGCGCATACACAGTGTGTAACTGGTGTGTGTCCTCAGGGCCAAGTGGACGGAGACAGAGATCGAGCTGCTGCGTCTGGCGGTGCGTCGCTTTGGAGACGACCTCAACAACATCAGCACCGTCATCAAAGAGAGGACCGTGTAGGTCTTCATCATCTTCTTTTTCTTCAGTTGTTCATTCATGTTCTCCTGCTCATTAATATTCATGAGCTCTTCTCCTGCAGCGCTCAGATAAAGAGCACGGTGAAGAGGAAGTTGTACGAGGACAGCCGAGTCCCCATTTCCTCTGAGACGCCGAAGAAGACGGTGAAGAAGGCCGCCGCCGCGCCGCCGGCGCCGCCCGCCGCTCCCGCCATGCCGGGCTCGCAGGTCGTCGTGGCGACGGGAATGCAGAACAACCCGTCTCTGGCCCCGCCCATCAAGAAGCAGAAGACGGCAGGTGAGCAAACGAACAGGAAGCGGCTTCATGGACAGGAAGTGGCTTCTAGACGCACACGAGGAGGAGCCTGGAGGAAATGAGTCTGGTTCATTCCTCCACACAGCTGCTGCTCATGGGACAAAACGCATTTTACTTTTATTCTCTGTACATTCAGTAGCTGAAGCGCTAATGCTAGTTAGTGGCGCTAACGTAGTGACGTTAGCGCCACTAACAGGACGAGCATCTGATCTCAAGCTGTGATTGGCTAGTCTGTGTTCAAAGGGCGGGGCTTACAGAGGGGGGCGTTAACACATTAAACCAAACCCCTCCTCTTCCTCTTCTTCTCCCTCCTCTTCCTCCTGCAGACGTGACTCTCAGCGCTCTGAACGACTCGGACGTGAACAGCGACCTCGTGGACATCGAAGGACTCGGAGACGGATCCTCCAGCAAGAAACTCAACTTCGACCAAGGTGAGCACTTTATCAAGTACACACTATGTACACACTATATATACACTATGTACACACTATATATACACTATGTACACACACTATGTACACACTATATATACACTATGTACACACTATATATACACTATATATACACTATGTACACACTATGTACAAACTATATATACACTATGTACACAGTATATATACACTATGTACACACTATATATACACTATGTACACACTATATATACACTTTGTACACACTATATATACACTATGTACACACTATGTACACACACTATATGTACACTATGTACACACACTGTACACACTATGTATACACACTATATATACACTATGTACACACTATGTACACACTGTACACACTATGTACACACTGTACACACTATGTACACACTATGTACACACTGTACACACTATGTACACACTGTACACACTATGTACACACTGTACACACTATGTACACACTGTACACACTATGTACACGCGTTCTGTCGTCCTCAGAGAGCCTGAACCTGGACTCCAGCCTCATCATGAACTCCAGTGACCTCCCCCTCCTGTCCCGCTGACCTTTGACCTCTGACCTGCAGCGTCTCCTCTGCAGCTCCATGTGATGCTTTTATAGTGAAATGTAAAAGTTAAAAAGTCAGAGGAACCAAATTTAAACCAATTTATCATTATTATTATTTTAATCACGTGACTTTGTGATCTTTTCAACTTTCAACTTTCTTTTTGTTGTTGAACAGAATAATGTTTCCATCAAAGAGTTTTACTGCTCAGTTCATCTTTTACCGTCTGGAAGTCCTCAAGTTACTAATGTCTCCAAAATAATGAACAACTTCATGTTTTAGTTTCTCTGAACAAAAGAGGAAGATTTGAAGACGTTGAATCCTCAAAGACGTTTTATTTTAGTTTCCTAGACACGATGCGGATACATTAATAAAATAACATCAGATTGACTTCATGTGATGCAAAATATTAATGCAGAATAAAAGTTGTTTGGATTAATTTAAAAAGAAACACACAAACATCTATGTGTGTTGACAGGAAGTAGAGTAAGTGAGTCTTTGAGGATCCTGTGGATGTTTCACGAGTAATTAAAGCGACTCGTTCAATAATCTGCATTAGTCTGGGACTATTGTCGGCGGCGGATTAATAATCCACGTTTGAAGCTCTGGTGAGAATTTACTGACGAGAAGAAATCTGTAGAAAATCCAGACTTTGTGCTCGAAGTCGCCGCGATCATGAAGACAGGAAATCAACTTGTTGAACATTTGACCAAACAGCTGCTGAAACGTTTTGATTATGTTGTTAAAAAATAAAGAAAACTAGTTTGTTTGTCTTTTCTTGATGCTTTGTTTCCTTCATTAAACACATGAAGCATGGACTTCTATACAACCAGAGGAGTCGCCCCCTGGTGGTCAGGAGAGAGAATGCAGCTTTAACACATGAAGCATAGACTTCTATACAACCAGAGGAGTCGCCCCCTGGTGGTCAGGAGAGAGAATGCAGCTTTAACACATGAAGCATAGACTTCTATACAACCAGAGGAGTCGCCCCCTGGTGGTAGAAAACATTTAAGCAACATTTGTAACTTTGGTTCAATAACAAACACATTTTCTGATACAATACAGATTTTATTGAGTTTTTATATACAATATAATATATATTTATAGTATGTAGATGAATTGTTTCCACTAAAACCAGAAAGTCATTCTGTGTCATTTTACAGCCATGAAATCCTCCGAAGGGAATAAACAACTTGAATATAGACTTTTATTTTACAGTTGCATAAAAATACATCGTCTCATTTGTTTTATGTAGAGAATTTGTCCAAAAAGAACAGAAAGAAAAAAAACTATCTACATTTTGAAAAATACTTGTGAATGTTTTCATGTGCTTTTAGTTCCCTTTAGTCCTCCAGCAGACACAAAGTCCTCACTCTGGTGGATCTGCGTCATTTTTCAGCACTTTCAACTTTTGACCCGAAAATAAAGCTGCTGGTTTTACGTTAAATCACAATTCTTTATTTCTTTACACAAAATATATATTGTTGCTGTTTCACGTTTATATTTTAAAGTGCTTAAAGTTTTTCATCTAAAAAAATAAATCTTTCGTTGATCAAACTTTCAGAGCCTGAAAAAAAGGTCTGCTGTAATAAGCAACTGGTTAGCTTAGCTTAGCATAAGGACTGGAAACTGGACGTTTTTTTAATCAAGATCTTGAAATCACTGATTTCTGATTATAAGTAAAAAAATGAATCATAAATATCTTTGTGCGTTGAAACCCTTCAGTTTTGTTGTATAATACTATATAATAATACGACACAATATAAACGTGGAACGCGCCCGGGAGGACCGGCACGTGAGCAACAGAAGAAAAACCTTTTTTTGGACTCGTTTTTGGGGGCCGGCTTTCGTTTTTGGGGGCAGGTCCTCGTTTTTGGGGGCGGGTCCTCGTTTTTGGGGGCGGGTCCTCGTTTTTGGGGGCGGGCCTTAGACGAGCGTTTCAGAAACTGCATTTTCTTCTTCTTTTGGCATCGGCTTCATTTCCCGGCACCGGAGGCTTCGCCGCTCCGCCGGCTCAGAACCGGACTCGCAGGAGGACATGGGGTCGGTTTCAGTGCTGAGAAATCACTGCGTTTCCTTTTTCTACCAGAGTGAAACTCACTTTAATACTGAAACGCTGGCGGGTTCCTTGCTACGCACTCCAGACCACAAACTGACACAAAGACCACCAATAAAAAAAAGGTTTCGCCGACTTCCTGTGAGGACGTACAAACAAACGAAGACGTGTAAACTAACAAAGCGTCAACTTGTAATAATTATAAATAAGAGGAAAGTACGAAGGCAGCTGATGAAAGTCATGAACTTATGAAATAAAGTTCCTGTTTGAGAAAAAGTCAACGAGCCCAAAGTCGTCGCCATCAAAAGAAACTTCCTCTTTTGTAAATGACCAAAGTCAGATTGATGTACACACAGTCCGTGTTATCTTATTTATACCTGTAATCAAAACATTATTCTATAAAATACTGAGCGGTTTGCAGAAGACGACGTATTAAAATGTCTGGATGGATGCGTCGGTTTACAGTCACAGAAGAAACTACAAGTCCCAGAGTTCACGTCTGGAAAGCATTGTGTGGTATTTTTGCTTAAAAAGTGTTTAAAATGAGTATTTTTTAAAAATAAATCATATTTGAACAAGTTGTCAGTGTGCTGGCTGATCCATAACTTTAATAAAATACAGTTTATTTTTACACAGTAAAAACCCTCAAAGCTCTTCATGAGTTATAGAAGCGTCTGTGGCCTTGAAATGAAATCAAATCTATGGAGACGAGACGCAGGAGACGAGATGCAGGAGACGAGACGCAGGAGACGAGACGCAGGAGACGAGACGCTGGAGACGAGACGCAGGAGACGAGACGCAGGAGACGAGACGCAGGAGACGAGACGCAGGAGACGAGACGCAGGAGACGAGACGCAGGAGACGAGACGCAGGAGACGAGACGCAGGAGACGAGACGCAGGAGACGAGACGCAGGAGACGAGACGCAGGAGACGAGACGCAGGAGACGAGACGCAGGAGACGAGACGCAGGAGACGAGATGCAGGAGACGAGATTCAGGAGACGAGACGCTGGAGACGAGCTGCAGGAGACGAGACGCAGGAGACGAGATGCAGGAGACGAACACATTCATGAATTCTCTGCTTCTCATAAGTATTTCGTGACATCGTTATATGTCGCGTTATGATCATCGTCTCTGACGGAGGGAAAGTCTTCATCGCTCTGAAGGGTTCTGGTAATGTTTATCTACTTTGTATTATTAAATAGAGATCATTATTAATCGATGCTGCGATATGAAATGCTGTCGTGGTTTGTTTATTCATGTTTTTGGGGCTTTTTTTGTCGACATCATAATTCTTGGAGCAAAATGGATCCGCACATTAATCTCATTCTTCCTTCAGACAGATTCAAATCTGTATTTCTCACAGTCAGAAATACAACAGAAGTTTGGTTTTTGGCACAAAGACTCGTGGATCGTGTCAGAAATATGAAAAGAAACGCAAATCCTGAACACGTTCCCTCTCCAGAAGCTCTCCACGTTTTAAGGCCGAACTCTGGAAGTAAATCAGACTGAAGTTTGTCTGAAGCAGGAGGAGCGAGAGAGGAAGCAGGAAACACTGAAGAGGACGACGCGTTACCCATCATGCAACAAACTAAAAAACATGAACCTCTTTTACTAGAACTGTGCAAAGTGCTGACAACGGGAACCAAAAGCTCTGGAAACATCTTTCTGGGGTCGAGACCCTCCAGGTGACGTCCAGACTTCACGCCCGGACGGACGTCTCCTGACAACCAGCGCCCGAAACAACTTCCTGTCCAGTGGGAAGTGACAGCGTCAGAAAAACAACCTCCTCCGAAATATGACGAGGCCTTGATGAGTGAGAAGCTTCACCTCCAGACGCACGCCGGAGAGCTTCTGACGACGCCGGAGAGCTTCTGACGACGCCGGAGAGCTTCTGACGACGCCGGAGAGCTTCTGACGACGCCGGAGAGCTTCTGACGACGGCGGAGAGCTTCTGACGCACGCCGGAGAGCTTCTGACGCACGCCGGAGAGCTTCTGACGCACGCCGGAGAGCTTCTGACGCACGCCGGAGAGCTTCTGACGACGCCGGAGAGCTTCTGACGCACGCCGGAGAGCTTCTGACGCACGCCGGAGAGCTTCTGACGACGGCGGAGAGCTTCTGACGCACGCCAGAGAGCTTCTGACGACGCCGGAGAGCTTCTGACGACGCCGGAGAGCTTCTGACGACGCCGGAGAGCTTCTGACGACGCCGGAGAGCTTCTGACGACGCCGGAGAGCTTCTGACGACGCCGGAGAGCTTCTGACGACGGCGGAGAGCAGACTTGACCGTGTCCTTTGGGCAGCGGCATAGACTTTGGGATGGATACGGATGACGTCATTATCACAATATTAACGCAGATGTTTTCTGATAACGGTATAAAACATAACCTGGCAATATGTGCAAAATCGCATCAAATAAACTGACGTTCATCAAACTTTCTAATCACAGTTTCCAGGGATCGATAATGTAAGTTCATATGGACACAATGAGATGTTGAATATTACCCTCAAACCAGCAACACTCCTTAAAGATGCGATGAAGGAAGAATCCAGAGCGTCCAGGAGAGCGGTCCATGAAGCAGAGGAGTTGGAACTGTAAAGTTAAAATAGAAGATGGACCGACGTCTGATGGCCTGATGGATGTTGAAGTTCTGTGAAACATTGAGTCATAATACAGATTTCACTTGGATGTCTGAGCTCCACCCACTGACCTTCATGAACCTCAGCGTGGACGCGTTCAGACTGAAGCCGTCACTTCCTGCACATTCAGTACGATCAGGCCGAAGAACCAGTGAGCTGCTCCCGCCGTCAGTACTCACATGTAGATATTAACACGCTCCCTCTGACCCGGAACGGCTCGTGAAACCAGTTCCTCAAACGTCTCCTCCAGTGAAACCAGCAGCTCCAGCCAGAGACTGAAGGCCCACGACCGAAACCAAACACACAGAGATCTGAGAGCTCGACGACCGAGAGGTTTGGTTTGGGCTCAAAGACCAAAAGAAAACCCACTTCACCCCTTCAGGGGGTTTTGGGCTGGAACCAAGATTGTTTCATTGGATTTTCAGGTTTTTGTAGATTCAGTCATTTGATTTAGGAAACGCAAAATTCATCATCTTGTCCAGCGGACGAGCGAAACATCTACTGATGGTTTAAGTGCTGCGAGAGTCCAGACGTCACCAGAGATCCATCTAAAGACATGAGCCTGATCACTGGATAGCCTGATCACTGGATAACCTGATCACTGGATAGCCTGATCACTGGATAACCTGATCACTGGATAGTCTGATCACTGGATAACCTGATCACTGGATAGTCTGATCACTGGATAGTCTGATCACTGGACAGTCTGATCACTGGATAGTCTGATCACTGGATAACTTGATCACTGGACAGTCTGATCACTGGATAGCCTGATCACTGGATAACTTGATCACTGGATAGTCTGATCACTGGATAACCTGATCACTGGATAGTCTGATCACTGGACAGTCTGATCACTGGATAACCTGATCACTGGATAACCTGATCACTGGATAGTCTGATCACTGGATAGTCTGATCACTGGATAACCTGATCACTGGATAACCTGATCACTGGATAGCCTGATCACTGGATAGTCTGATCACTGGATAGTCTGATCACTGGATAGTCTGATCACTGGATAGCCTGATCACTGGATAGTCTGATCGCCGGCGGTGGAACCAAAACGTTCCTGAAATGCCTCGACTTCTTTAAAGACACGATTCCGATCGTCTGTAGAAAAAAAAAAAGCTTTTTGCTACGTCTCGATTACAAATCAAGACCTCATTTGACCTTCTTCAGAAGACCTGGATCTTCATCATCATCATCATCATCATCATCATCAACGGGCCGGTCGTCCAAGAACCACGTCCCAATTTTAGGCTCCGACTCTTCTCTGTCGTCCGGAGACAATCAGAGAGGAAATGTTTACGGACGTCGTTCCACGACCTCAGACGAGCAGCGACGTCGCCGGAACGCCGCGCTCTCGTGCTCGGGGAGCGGTTTAGTCCGGTTGAGTCCGGTTGAGTCCGGTTGAGTGCGGTTGAGTCCGGTTGATTCCGGTTGAGTCCGGTTGAGTCCGGTTGAGTCCGGGTTGGTTTTTCCGCCCCGTTGACCAATCAGACGCCTCGTGGAGATCTGCCACCAACAGCCTCCTTCTCTTCACGTCCGTTTAGTTCCCCGAGGACACAACCGGCGTGTCCTCGGCTCCCAGAAGTCCCTCGTGACGACCCGGCGATGAATCCTTCGACCGTCGTTGTTAATTGGAGGGGGCGGGACGTTAGACGAACCGACCAATAGAAACGGGTTGCGAACAGATCAAAAGGCTGCAGAATAAATATCCAACGATCCAAAAAAACAAAAATACTTTCCCGCGACAATGTCTTCCACTCCTCTGGGTCTGAAAATAACGTGTTCGGAGGAAGAGGCGGGACTTACAGTGATGCCGGCAGGTGATTGGAGCAGAAATAAGGGGCAACGCCCCCTCCAAAGTTGCTGGTGGTCGGTCGGCAGCCACAGGGTGACGGGCGGGTCCGGGTGAGGAGGCGGGCTCTAGTGTCCAGGGTGCTGGTGGGAGGTGAAGGGGGTGAAGGACGGGGGAGGGGAGAGAGACAGAGGGCTGGCGCCCCCTGCAGGAGGCGAGTCCCCCGCCTGCGAGACGCTGCGGGGGGGAAATACACTTTACTGGTGACTTTATTCAACTTTTATACGTCGATGTGTCAATCAAGGCTGAGCCTCACCTGACGGTGTAGCTGCTGCGGTGGGCGGGGTCTGTTACCCCGGCCACAAAAAGCTTCTTCGGGGGTCCGTCAGACTCCACCCCTCCTGAGACAAAGGAGGTCACAGCAGAGGTCACACCAGAGGTCACAGCAGAGGTCACAGCAGAGGTCACGCCAGAGGTCACTAACAATCTTTACGTTAAATTCCTTAAACTCTTAAGTGCAGGCCGACAGAGCGCTGCCAGAAGGAACTGAGGATCATGACGCGTTACCTTTCCTCTTGAGGGGAGTTAATGCCGGCCATCTCACCGCGGCACTGAGCGCTGGTCTGTAAACACACATCAACACACGTGTAAACACACACGTACACACACATGTACACACATATAAACACACACGTACACACACATGTACACACATATAAACACACACGTACACACACATGTACACACATATAAACACACACGTACACACACATGTACACACATGTACACACAGACCACACCAGCAGCGGCCTCTAGGTGGCGACGGCAACGACGCGTCAAACACCACAGAAGAAGAAACTTCCGAGCTTATTTTACTTTGCAATGAAACACAATCACCTGAACCTCCGGGTCGGACTCGGGGACGAGTTGGGCGTCACGCCGCTGTCCTGCTGCGGGAACCACTGAAGAAGAAAGAGGAAGACCATCAGGACCCTCTGGACCCACTGATGTGGATCCCTATAAAGACTACATTACCCATGAGCCATAGCATTCTAGTAAAAACAAACCGCCACAATAAAAGCCCGCTGGTGAAAGAGACGCTCACCACGTGGTTGTGCCACTGGCTGACGGGAGGAACTGGGATCAGACTGGAAGCACTGGGAGAGAAAAGAGAGAGTGAGGGTGAGAGCTGACCTGTGTGTGTGTGTGTGTGTGTGTGTGTGTGTGTGTGTGTGTGTGTCGTACCTTCGTCTCTGCAGACCTCCTCTGAGTGTCATCTCCATGTTCTCCTCCTGTAGTAAACACAAACTGTGTTGACCTTCGACCTTTAAACTAAAGAAGAAGAAGAAGAAGAAGAAGAAGAAGAAGAAGAAGAAGAAGATCACCTGCTTCTTGTCGGGTCTGTCTCCGGTCAGAGAGAACGGAGAGACGGGGACGAGCTGGAGGGAAAGATGGACGGAGGTCAGCCGGTGTTATGAGTGTTATAATTATCATTATTAATGTTGTGATTACCTGTGAGGGGCAGCTGGGGTTAATGGACACGCTGCTGCGTCGGTACCGAGCCGAGGACACCGGACTGAAGACCGTCATCCCGTCACTGAGAGAGAGAGAGAGAGAGAGAGAGAGAGAGAGAGAGAGAGAGAGAGAGAGAGAGAGAGAGAGAGAGAGAGAGAGACCTTCACATGAAGAAACAGACAGGCAGCTGGATGACATGAAGCTACTTTTAACTACCTAAATAACCGTTAAGTAGTTTCCTCAGAACATTTTGGGATTTCATGTTTTTTTATTATACGTAAAATCTGATGAATAAATGCACACAATTATAATAAAATCTGAGCGCCAAAAAAATGTCTGAAGTTTATATTT
Organism: Clinocottus analis; assembly: GCF_023055335.1. Classification (NCBI taxonomy): domain Eukaryota; kingdom Metazoa; phylum Chordata; class Actinopteri; order Perciformes; family Cottidae; genus Clinocottus; species Clinocottus analis. The sequence continues at coordinate 17,598,821 of NW_027175898.1, forward strand.
TATTTTACCAAGTACTGCTTGGTGGAGTAAAAGTATGCGTAATTTAAGAGTGGGTCCAATACACAATAGTATGGAAGCCCACTTATGCCACACAAAAAAAAATTAGGACCAAAAAAATAAATAAATAAAAATTAGGACCAAAAAAAGAGAAAATTTAGGAGAAAAAAAAAATTTAGGAACAAAAAAAAACATAAATAAAAAAAAAAAAAAAAAAAATTTAAGACCAAAAAAAAAAAAAAAATTTAGGACCAAATAAAAAAAACAACCTGTTTCATTTCAGGAGAGAAATAACAACTTAACTACAATTGTCAAAATTACAGTTACAGCCTAAATATAATTGTAGATAACATTTGTACACACAAAGTACATTGTTGTCCTTCCAGGCTTACAAGTGGTTGACACTGACTATCTTTTGGTAAATAACAAGAGCACTTGAATATAAAACAGTGCTTGCAATGTTAAATTAAAAGAATATGTGAATTGAAACAAGATTGGACTATTTTGTGACTTGTACTTGTTTTCTTGTATGAAAAATACATATTTACATTTAAATAAAGGCATTCTAAAACCAAAGTGATGAAATAAGGTATTGCTCAGATTTTTTTTTTTTCGTCAACAAAAAAAAATAAATCCCCCTAATTTTTTTTTTTTTTAGTCTTAATTTTTTCTTTTTTTTTTTGGTCCTAAGTTTTTTTTCTTTTTTTTTTTGGTCCTAAGTTTTTTGTGTGTCGGGAATGGGCTTCCATACAATCCTGCGTCTTAAGTAATGTGTAACTCTGTGTGTCTTATGAACAAGGCCAAATAAAAATAATGTTCTTTTTTCGAATGGAGTTTGGCGTTGCCCACTTGCAGTACCACTGACCTGACACTGGTGATCATGGGGGCGCTGTTCGACCTGCGGAGAGCCCCGCCCCCGGCCCCGCCAGCTGCGCCTGCGCACTGGTCCACCTCCATCCGTTCCATACCGCTCTCGCTCCGCAGGCCCGGCGGTGGCGGCGCCAAAGCGGCCGGCCTCCGACCCACCGACGGCGGCGTCGGGCTCTAACTCAAGCCCGGTGGAAGCCCGAACCCGCAGGCCTCGCGAGCAGCAGCGGCAGCCGCAAAAGCGAGATTTCTGAGCCGGGCCCAGCGCCACGGAGAACACGCTGTTTTTGAAATTAATGGCGTCTGGTTGAAACGCGCCCGTCGGTCCGCGGCTGCAGCGGGAAACTTTTTTTTTAATTCGAGTCCGCGCAGCTGACGTGACTTTTAGGGTTTAGCTGTGGAGCTAACTTGTGTTTTTTGCAATAAAAAAAAAATAAAAAGATCAGAAACCCGCTGAAGCAGCAGCGGGGACAAGTCCTCCGGGAGAGCCGGTCCCACGGCGCCCCCAGACCCACGAGAGCTCCCGCAGAGTCCCGGAAACACCGCAAAAATAACACTTTGAAAGATTTTCACAACATTAGAGTCCTTCACCAAATAGAGGCAGTTCAGCCTCTGGGGAAACAGCGCCGCCCGCCGGCCACGCGGGGAACTGCAGCGCCGAGGAGCGCAGCGATTATTAATTAACGCTTTAATTATATCAAATAGCTTTTTGTTGTTTTTTTATCGTAGTTTTTAATATCCATTTATTCATTTTGTTAAACATTTTTTCATGTTTTTATTTAAAACCTTATTTTGTATTTTATTTTTTCGTAAATGTGCTGCATGAATAGAGCTAGTAGAGTTTTATATTTCATATTTAAATAGTGGTTCTATAAATGTATTAATACATTCATAATGACATCTATTAAATGCTAATGAATTGACTATTGATGACTTAAACAGTGTATGAAAATAACTAGGAGAGATTTTCAGAGTTCCAGAGTAAAAAATATTACAAATATAATAAAGAATATGTATGTATGTTATATAAATACATTAATAATTTAATGCATCACAGTAAAGCCTGAAACATGAGAAAATACCCTATGAATAAAACTTCTTGGATTATTATAATAAAATTAAAGTTATTATATATTATAATAATATTTTAAATGATCTGCTTTGAGTCGTCATCTTCAAAACATGATGGAAGGGGACAGCGGCCTGTAACCCCTTCACTGCCGCCAGAGACCAGAACTCCACCCATCAACCCACCTACCTACATACATCCTTACCTATCCATCTATCCTTCCTTCCTATCCATCTATCCATCTATCCTTCCTTCCTATCCATCTATCCATCTATCCTTTTATCCTTCTACCAACCTATATATCTACCTACCTGCATAGCTTGAGCTAATTAGCATCTGTAGCCCTTGACAGGTCATGACAAACACAACAGCAAACAGGACGAAAGACATCACACAAAGTTGTATTGTTTGATATGACGTCATACTAATGAGGTCATGTCTCAATATAATGACTGACAGGAGCTTCATGTGTTCAGAAGGAGCTCAGAGGAGCCAAGATTAATGTGGGAGGCGAGGAAAGAGGAGGAGGAAGAGTGGAGGAGGAGGAGGAGGAGGAGGAGGAGGAGGAAAGGAGCGTCCTGCCTTCTTCCTCCTGACGGAGTCAAACAACTTTCAGGACTTTGAACAACTTTCCGCGGACATGTTTCCTTAACGCGGCCGCGTCCCGCAGCGCGCCGGCGGCATGGCGCAGGGAGCCGCCTGCAGGTGACGGTAGGTCCGGGAGAAGCTCCGCGGCGGCCCGCCAACAACACGCGGGACGCGGGCTGCCTCCTGCGGGGGAGGGCGGCTCTGATCCCGGTCACCACGAAGCCTGCAGAACAACAAGTATCTGAGACTAGTACTGAGTACAAGTATCTGAGACTAGTACTGAGTACAAGTATCTGAGACTAGTACTGAGTACAAGTATCTAAGACTAGGAGTACTGAGCACAAGTATCTGAGACTAGTACTGAGTACAAGTATCTGAGACTAGTACTGAGTACAAGTATCTGAGACTAGTACTGAGTACAAGTATCTGAGAGCATGAACTGTCATGATGACGTAATACACATCTAGAAGATGAAAACTGCGAATTTTACTTTAAAAACTACTTATAATAACTTATAAATAACTTTTTTATTTTCTTCATAATTACTGTAATTAATCATCATTTTAGCTGATAATGTGTTATTAAGTAATATATATATATATATATATATATATATATATATATATATATATATATATATATATATATATATATATATATATATGTATATATATATATATATATATATATATATATGTATATATATATATATATATGTATATATATACATATATATATAATGCATATATATGTATACACACATACATATATATATATATATATATATATATATATATATATATATATATATATATATATATATATATATATGTATATAGTTAGGTAGTTGATTATTTAATATTATTCATTATTTATGTTGGAGGAGCTCAAAACATAACATTGATTTAAAGTCTAATTCTTATTATTTTATTCTTTAAAGGAGGATGGAGGAGGAGAAAGAGAAGGCTGAGGAGGAAGAGGAGGAAGAGCTTCATCATCATGTGGAAGCGGCGGCGGCGTCCTCTGTGGACTGCCAGGGTTTTCCCATGATGCACTGGGAGGAGCTGGGCCTGAGGATAGCTGAGTTGGAGAAACAGGAGCAGGAGAGGAGGGAGAGGTCAAAGGTCAGCTGTGAACACAAGCAGGTGGTAATGTTTCCCAAAGACTACATTACCCATGATGCTCGGTGCGTTCACGACGAGCGCCGACGTCATTGTTATGAGTTCATCTCAAGTTTCAAGCTCAAAGTTGACGATACGTTCACGTTGTTTCAACTCATTTCTGCTGAAAACACGTCTGTTTGATGCTTCAGTGTTGCATTGTGGGAAATGTAGGATCCGCCGTGGAGAGACGTCTGGGAAGAGGAGGAAGAGGAGGACTGCAGCAGGTGTCGGGTCGCCGTCGTCACATCACGGTAACGAAGATACGGATGTTTTAGTTTAGCTCCTGAGTCGTGCTTCATTTTAAATGTCAGAATAATTCATATCTAATAGTTACAACATGTTTATGACATGTTTATATTTGTAGTTTATTGTTTTATTATCTTTTTACAGATTTCACAACCACAGAAACCTGCAGCTGTGCTTCATCAACAACAGCGACAGTGAAGACGAAGAGGAAGAGGAAGGAAGCAACAAGAAGGTCTCAGTGTAGTCCTGGTCCTCTATAGTCTCAGTGTAGTCCTGGTCCTCTATAGTCTCAGTGTAGTCCTGGTCCTCTATAGTCTCAGTGTAGTCCTGGTCCTCTACAGTCTCAGTGTAGTCCTGGTCCTCTATAGTCTCCGTTAGCTCCTTTAGAACCATTAGCTCCATTACCATCGTTAGCTCCTTTAGCACCGTTAGCTCCTTTAGCACCGTTAGCCCCGTTACCGCCGTTAGCCGTCAGCTGAAAGTCACCATGTTGAGAGCCGTGTGGAGGCAACCCCTCCTTCACAGACATGACCCCCCCCTTCTCCTCACAGGAAGTGGGTCGTACCGGCCGCCGTGGAGCCGGGCTGAAACAGGAAGTGGTCATCGCTCTGCGGACGCTGAGAGACGAGCTGCTGGCGACGCAGGTAGAGACAAGAGTCTGTTGTTTACAGAGACAGTGTGTGAAGAATGTGGAGACTTAGAGCTGTGTGTGTGTGTGTGTGTGTGTGTGTGTGTGTGTGTGTGTGTGTGTGTGTGTGTGTGTGTGTTGCAGCGTCTGGTCGGCAGCATCTGTGTTGCTGAGCGGAAACATCTGGAGCGTTGGGAGCTGCAGGAGCGTTCAGCGCAGCAGCTCAGCAGCCTGGGAGCATCACTCCAACAGGAAGTACACGGTACACACACACACACACACACACACACACACACACACACGCACACACACACACACACACACACACACACACACACACACACACACACACACAGGACTGAATCGTTGACTCTTCTTCCAGCTCTGAGCTCTCAGCTCGTGGCCCAGCTGCTGGTTCGAGACCAGCTGAGGACCAAGCAGGACGCCATGCTGCTGGACCTGCAGGACCTGACCTGAGGACCAGGACCTAACCACCAGGACCAGAACCAGGACCAGGACCAGGAGAACCCAACAGGAAGACGTGTTGCGGTGACGTCAACACGCTCACAACAACAATCACCCAAAAACTAGACTATAGACGTTTATTAAAGCAGCGAGACGCTGACCTTTCCAATCAAGCTGTAGCTCTGCTATCACCGTTAGCGCCGTTAGCTCTGTTATCACCGTTAGCTTTGCTATCACCGTTAGCTCCGTCACCACCGTTAGCTCTGTTAGCCATATTGTTTCTATCGAGGTGAAATGATGAGTCTTTGGTTCTTAATCAGACGTTTTGATGCAAACGAGGAAACTAACTTGTTAATTAATTTTCAAAGAAAAGAACTTTAACAACTTAATTCATATTTTATGTTATTTTTTTCTTTTCATATTCAGATGACTAAATATAAAAAAACTACAGGTATAAAGACTTTGTTTGATATGTGAGATTATTTTATAATATAAGTATTTAACGCTTCAGGTTGTTGTTGTTTACTCATAAACAAAGGGAATAATCCACTGAACACAGTGTTTGTGTTATGAAATATTGTTCTGATGTTGTATTATTTTGTTGTTTAAGACACATAAATATAAACTTATTTTTTAAGGATGTGACATTTTATACTTTACACACAAATGATATTTAGATCATTTAAAGACATTTTAATCCATAAAGAGATGAATGTTACACAGAAGGTTTTATAAAGTGATGAAGAATTCATTAATATGAAGAAAACATGTTTTATTTTTCATGTATTTAGAAAAGCTTTCAAATGTAAATAAAATGTAAAACATTAATTATTAAATATATTTTGATGGTATTTAACTCAATGTATTTTATTGTTTCCTTTATTGTGTTTAACTTTTTCTAAATATATATATATAAAAAAAATATATATATTTATTAAAAAGTTTTTTTTAAACTTTTATTTCTCATTGACTCCTGATAGTTCTATGAACAAAAAAAAAATTTGGAAAAAAAAATAGGACCAAAAAAAATGAAAAAATTTGGACCCCAAAAAAATTAGTGACAAAAAAATGGGTCAATAAAAATAAAAATAAATAAAATCAACTTTTTTTTCTGGACAAAAATAATTATCGACTTTCTTTTTTTTTTTCGTTGTCTTTTTTTTCTTCGTTCACTTAAAAAAAGGCAACGAAAAAAACAACCCATTTGTTCCAGGAGGAAAGTATGGAAGACCATCCCCGCCACCAGAAGGCTTCCATATGGTCCTCATTGACTCCTGATGGTTCTCATTGTTTAATGTCAGAATGATTCTGTTGGTTCATTCCTCTGCTGCTGTTAGACCTGAGATTATACTGTTTACTCTCCGGCTCACACACACTAATGAGAGGAGGAAGAGGAGGAGAGGAGGCCCTCTTCTTCTCATCCTCCTCTCTTCCTCCTCCCTCTCTCCTTCTCCTCCTCATCCCCCTCTCCTCCTCCTGCTCCTCCTCCTCATCCCCCTCTCCTCCTCCTGCTCCTCCTCCTCCTCCTCCTCCTGCTCCTCCTCCCTCTCTCCTTCTCCTCCTCATCCCCCTCTCCTCCTCCTCCTCCTGCTCCTCCTCCTCCTCCTCTGCAGTCCCTGTATTGAGTTTCCTTCCTGCGGTTCTGACTGAATGAACGCTGATCAATTATTTACAGAGCAGCTGAAGGTCAGAGGAGAAAAACCCAGAGAGACCCTTCATGCCCCGAGACACCAGGAGAGAGGAGGAGACCAGGAGGAGGCCATAAGGAGACCAGGAGGAGACCAGGAGGAGAGGATAAAGAGACCAGGAGACTAGGAGGAGACCATAAGGGAACGAGGAGGAAGCAATGAGGCGATAAGGGGACCATAAGGATGCAATAAGGGGACGAAGAGGAGACGAGAAGCAGAAGATGAGGGGATGATAAGGAGACAAGGAGGAGACGATAAAGGTACAAGAAGGAGACGATAAAGGTACAAGAAGGAGACGATAAAGGTACAAGAAGGAGACGATAAAGGTACAAGAAGGAGACGATAAAGGTACAAGAAGGAGACGATAAAGGTACAAGAAGGAGACGATAAAGGTACAAGAAGGAGACGATAAAGGTACAAGAAGGAGACGATAAAGGGACAAGGAGGAGACGATAAAGGTACAAGAAGGAGACGATAAAGGTACAAGAAGGAGACGATAAAGGGACAAGGAGGAGACGAGAGGACGGATGAAGGTACGTCTGGTTCCTGTTAAAAGTTGTAAAGCTTCTAACTGGTTCAACTGTAACACGTTGAGCTTAAAAAACATTGTTCATAAAACTGAGTTTAAGTCATTTTTTAAGGAGATTGTTTGACTGGTTTCCAGTGTGAGGCATTTGCTGCTTTCTTTACCGTCATGAAAAGTTTTTAATGCTTTGAACCGTGGGGAAATTATTTATTTATTATTTAGAGCAGATGTATTTCTGAATGTGGATTCCTAAATGTGGATTGAAGATGATTCACAAGTCTCTACGATTACCACGTGTTTCAAAGTGTTGCAAAATGTTTCAAAAATGTTTCAGTGTTGCAAAATGTGTCAAAATGTTTCAAAGTGTTGCAAAGTGTTTAGAAACAGTTTCTAAAGTGTAACTGTGACTGTAATCCTGGAGGAAAAGTTTCCCTCACTGAGGATGTAGTTTAGTTCACATCTTTTCAGAGTCTCATTGGATCGGAGGACGTTTTTAAAACGCCCAAAAAGCCGAACGGAAGATGAAACATCAGTTTGTCAGAAAAGATTTAATGTAAAAGAGATGAATGAGGATTAAAACAGAGGATTCTTCACCTCCCTGGACTTCAGCCTCATTGCTCCACAGCTGGATGAAGAGGCTTCCGGAAGGCTTCGTTAATGATTGAGCGGCTAATTGAGCGAAACTTAGTCTTCATCAGCAAAAACGCCGGCGGTACATTGTGAACGAGGCCCCAAACTAATGACGCTGTGGTTTTCTTTTATCACACCCTCTTCGTCACAGGAACTCTTTCTGCACACCGGAGACGCGGCTCAGAGGCCGGCGAGGATGGACTGAGGCGAGCCGGATCGACAGGAGGGAAGGACGAAGGAAGGACGAGGGAAGGGCGAGGGAAGGACGAGGGAAGGACGAAGGAAGGACGAGCGAAGGACGAAGGAAGGACGAAGGAAGGACGAAGGAAGGACGAGCGAAGGACGAAGGAAGGATGCCTCGGTGAGGCCCGAAGGAGCCGAGATGACGCCAGACGAACCCGAACCCTTCCAGTAGCCTCCACGGGTCCACTATGGGGTTGAGCCAACTCTCCACTCCGGACGTCGGCTTGGCGGCGAGCGACCACCCCAACGGCTCTGGCGGCTTTCCCGCCCCGGCCGTCCCTCCGGCGTCCTGCAGCATCGACGAGTCCTACAAGTACGTCTTCCTGCCCGTCTGCTACTCGCTGACCTTCGTCTTCAGCCTCACGCTCAACTCGGTGGTGCTGCTGCGCTCCTGCCGCCACCACGGCGGCTGCTGCGGCGGCGGCGGGCGGCGCTGGAACACCTCCCTGATCTACATGATGAACCTGGCCACCACCGACCTCATGTACGGCCTGTCGCTGCCCTTCCTGGTGGCCAGCTACGTGCTGAGGGACCGCTGGGTGTTCGGCGACTTCATGTGCCGCCTCGTCCGCTTCCTCTTCTACTTCAACCTCTACTGCTCCATCTTCTTCCTCACCTGCATCTCCGTGCACAGGTAGGTAGGACAGCTGCTCCTTGCCGATGCCACAAGATAACCTCAAAGAACGCAGCTCCACATCGAGCTTCGATCTTCGGAGCTCTAAGGATCCGTCAAGCGTCCAGAGAGGCAAAGCCTTTTTTGTGTGCCTTTTTTTGGTAGTTTGGAGCCATTATTAAGTCTATTTATGGCTCCAAAACTACGACCTAAGGGGGCGGGGCTTTCTCTCTCTGGACGCTTGACGGATCCTTAGAGCTCCGAAGATCCTCGAGGGTTCGGACTTGGTTCGACTCTCACCTGTGGCCTGTGCGTCCAACAGGTACCTGGGCATCTGCCACCCGATGAGGACCATCACCCTGGAGAGCAAGCGGGTGGTGAAGGGCACCTGTGCGCTTGTGTGGGCGGTGGTCTTCATCCTCACCTGCCCCATTTTCCGGTTCGCCCAAACGGGATACGTCCGGCGGGGCAACGGGGTCAGTGGAGCGAGGGCAGGCGGGAACGGCACGGCATCTCAGGCGGAGGAGGACGGCGGCGGCGGATACACGAACTGCTGGGACGACGCCATCGACGAAGAGTTCGCCGACTACGTCCCATACGGCATCGTCCTCCATCTGCTGGGCTTCTTCGTGCCCTTCGTCATCATCGCCTGGTGCTACTCCCAGGTGGTCAGGACCATCTTTCGGACCATGCGCTCGCCCCGCGGCTCGGTGGAGGGCGGCGGGGAGGACGGCCCGGCGGGGGACGGGACGGCGCCGGAGGGCCTCAGAGACCGGGAGAGGACCTCGGTCTCCATCTCCGGATCGCAGTACTCGCACTACATCCGGCGGCGGCGGAAATCCATCAAGACCATCGTGACCATCACGCTGCTGTTCGCGCTCTGCTTCCTGCCCTTCCACGTGACGCGGACGCTGTTCCTGCTGCTGCGGCGCGGAAAGGTCGGCGGCTGCGACGTCATGAAGACCGTCTCCATCTGCTACAAGGTCACGCGGCCGCTGGCGTCCTGCAACGCCTGGCTCAACGCGCTGCTGTACTTCCTGACAGGGGACAAGGGCGCCCCCTGCTGCTGCTGCTGCTGGCCGGCGGGACACGGCGTCCGCCGGGACCGCCGGGGCGGCTCCCTCTGGTGGCCGCTGAAGATCCTGAAGAAAGACGGCGCGGGAGACGACGACCAGGAGGCGGCGGATCACGTGGAGCGGGTGGTGCACGGGGAGAACGAGTCCAAGTCCTCCAGGGTCGTCCTCTAGGAGGCTCCGCCCATGAAAGACCTGAACAGGAAGTTGCACGAGGCGTTTCCTTCCACCGCTGTTGCGTGAATATTATAATATATGTGAACAGCTGATTGGTGCCATTAACCACCACAGAAGAAGAAAAGGTTATTTAAATGTGTTTGTGTTGCAGTATTTGTGTGAGGACGTTTTATTTGTGGCATTTTGGTTTTATTTGAAAATTTAAAGCATTTCCCCCCAAAAAGCAAAATCTAATAATAATGTAAACTAAAAATTATGTAAACTAATAATGATGTAAACTAATGACACAATTAGTTAAAAATAAAGTAATTTGAGTCAACAAGTTTGCAATAACTAGTTTGACTACAGATAAAAATAAATAGTTTTATTCTTTTTTTTAATAATTAAATTAAATATGTTTTCATTTGTTCCTTTAAATTCAGATCTCATGTCATAATTTTACATGTTAATAACTATTAACTTTGCGATAACTTTTTTAAACTATATAAATTATTTCCACCTTCATGTTAGAAAGGCCCTATAAATTAATCTTCATGATCATGATCATAAATAAATAGTAAAACATTAAAAACAAGAACAATAAATTATGGATTAATTGAGAGAAATTCTGTATTTTTTATTATTAATTTTGTCTTTATTTTAAATTTTCACCTGAAAAACACATTAAACAAAGATGAGAAAGTAAACATGTAATTAATGTTTAGTGTTCCTCCCTTTATGTCACGTCACCATGTTACTGTTTGGATGCATCAAGCTGCTGCTGCTGCTAATGCTAATGCTGCTGCTAATGCTAATGCTGCTGCTGCTAATGCTGCTGCTGCTAATGCTGCTGCTGAGCTCAGTCTTTGTTTTTGTGCATTTTGACGTTTTGTGGTAAAATATCTGAATTAAAGTCTGTCGACGTTAGCTGACCGTGTTCTCGTTCATCACACACACACACACACACACACACACACACACACACACACACAAAACTGTTGAGTCGAAACAAAAACTTGTTTACATGATTTTAATCTAAATACTACCCATGAGCCTCCAGTTCGACGTTTTGTCCGTCGCCATCTTGTTTTTTTAGGAGAACAGGAAGCTTCTGCAGGACTTTAACTTTTGTGAACTGTTTCATTTCTCGCATGAAGCCAAACTTTATAAACTGTACAAACTGTATAAACATTATAAACTTTATGAACTGTTCACGTGACCATCGACCTGCTCCCACCGCTCGTCCCCGATCATCCGGTAGTTGCGTCCCCGGTAGCTCTGGGAGTCTTCTCTCCGCCGCCGCCACACCTCTTCGTACAAGCTGCGCACGGCGGGCGCCAGCGGCGGGAAGCCGGCGGCGCGAGCCAGCGCTGCGTAGTACTCCCACTGATCGTCCTGCAGCACCAGCAGGTGGCGCCGCTGGACGCCTCGCTCCTCCTTCTCACGCAGCGCCCGCCGGGCCTCGGCCTCCCGTTGGGCGCGAGGCGGCAACGAGACGGAGCCGTCCAGCACGGCCAGAGAGAACTGCACCTGGGGCCGGTTAGGTACACATTAGTATGAGCTCTTTTCTTATGCTCCTCATTCTCATATATATATATATATATATATATATATATATATATATATATATATATATATATACATATACATATACATATACATATACATATATATATATATATATATATATATACACATATATATATATATATATATATATATATATATATATATATATATATATATACACATATATATATATATATATATATGTATAACTGTGTACTTTGTTGGGCTCCTGCAGTCGGCGCTGACCCACCTGGCAGTGGAAGTTGGGGAAGGGGCAGATGAGTTTGCACACGCCGATGAAGAAGAGCGAGGGGAAGGCCGGCGGCATCAGGAAGCGGTACAGCGGCGCCACCAGCTGGTCCTCCACCTGCAGGCCCAGCTGAGGCCCGTCCAGGAAAGGGAACCGGTACCTGTAGCCGGTGCAGAACATCAGCACCTCAGCGGCGACCGTGGACCCGTCCTGCAACACACAAGAACCTCACTGGACCTCTCAAACTGTAACCAGAACCAGAACCAGAACCGAACTGTAACCGGAACCGGAACCAAAACTGCAACCGGAACCAGAACCAAAACCAGAACTCGACCCAGAACGGCTGCTCAGGCTGATCCAGGTTTAAGGGCCAGAACGTCTTTACTCAGAAATGTTTCATAACTTTGGTCGATGTTTGGATAATTTCACATTATTTAATATGATGGGCTTTAGGACCTGGAGGCGAAGGCTGCCGTCCTCCTCCACAGACACCACAGGGCTGGACTGATGAATGCCAGCAGGTAGAGCACAGGTGAGGGGGGGCTGGCCGTGGCTCAGAGTCACCTGGAGAGTGGGGGGGGGTAGTACACACGGGATAGCTTGGGTCAACTAGTTTATGCAGATAACAACTACAGATGAAAATATGTATAACATACATTTTTTTATGGTCCAGTTGTAGTAATCTCAGGTGATCTTATTTATTTTTACTAATACCCACAAGGCATCTGTGTTACCTGAGCACCGACTCCAGCCAGTTCGATGGAGATGTCCAGCCCTGAGGCTCTGGCTCCCAGAACCACCACCGACTGACCCGAGAACGGCTCGGCACACTTGTACGAGTGACTGTGGAGCACCGTCCCTATGTACCAGAGAGGGTTAGCCTAGCTTAGCACAAAGACTGGGAGCAGTAAGGAACCAAAATTCTTCATAAACATGTAGAAACTGGACTTTAAAGAGGATTTAATATGGGAAATTATACTAATTTGATGTAAACTGCTTAAAAACTACTAAATGCCAGTACTCTTTTTCACTGAGCAGAGCCTGAACACATCATAATGTAAGAGGAGGGAACCTACACTGGTTCTCCGTTAGCGGTGCTGCTAACTTTACTAGCTCTCCTTCTGCTGGTTCTCCGTTAGCGGTGCTGCTAACGTTACTAGCTCTCCTCCTGTTGGTCTAAACACTGATTGGTTGTTTAAGAAGTCACATGATCAGAGGTCTAACGTTCATGAACGCACCTTTGAAGCGGTCCATCCCCGGGATGTGAGGGACGTGAGGGTCGGAGTAGTGCCTTCAACACCAACAACGTTGCATCAGCAGCGTCGTGACACCAGGAAGTAACAACACAGATCATGTGTATTTATAAATATAAACAGATGGTTACTTCTCACCCCGAACAGACGAAGACCGAGTCGAAGGCTTCTGTTGTTTGGCGACCTGAAGGGTCGGATGATGTCACCTCCCACGTCGTCTCCTCCTCTTCCTCCTCTTCCTCCTTCTGTGTGACAACGGGCTTCACCTGTTCCACCATTGTGTTGAACTGACAAACAGTAAAACAAGTACAACATGTACCTCTGAGGTGTAGTACAGCAACAAGTACAACATGTACCTCTGAGGTGTAGTACAGGAACAAGTACAACATGTACCTCTGAGGTGTAGTACAGGAACAAGGTAACTCACCCGGATGTGAGGCAGGACGTTGTACTTTTGGCAGTACTTCTCCAGGTACCTCTGGACCTCCTGGTGGGGCAGGAAGCTGCTCAGCTGGGACTCGAAGGGGAAGTCTGGGAACATCATCACCTCCTTGGGAAGGTTGGTCCTGTTGGGAGTACTTCAGAGTAAAGGTACTAACACCACAGAGTAGAAGTACTCTGTTACAGTAAAGGTACTAACACTACAGAGTAGACGTACTCTACAACCAATAACTGGTTTAAATAACCAGTGACCCAGGCCCAGTAACCAGTGACCCAGGCCCATTAACTAGTGACCCAGGCCCAGTAACCAGTGACTCAGGCCCATTAACTAGTGACCCAGGCCCAATAACTAGTGACCCAGGCCCAGTAACCAGTGACCCAGGCCCAGTAACCAGTGACCCAGGCCCATTAACTAGTGACCCAGGCCCAGTAACCAGTGACTCAGGCCCATTAACTAGTGACCCAGGCCCAGTACCAGTGACCCACCTGAGGTCCCTGTACATGCTGCTGCGGGCCCCGGCCCGCTCCTCGTAGCACCAGGTGCCGCCGACTGAGTCTCCAATCTCGAACACCACCGGCGGGGCGAAGCGGTCCAGGCGGGACAGGATGTGTTTGGCGGCACAGAGACCCGCCGCCCCGGCGCCGACCACGGCCACGCGCCGCAGGGGGGCCATCTTCCTCCTGACGAAGACGAGGAGACGCTCGGCACGTTCACTGGTTATTGGTCCAAAATACTGCAAAAACATACCGTCTAGATTACTGATGGAGGACCAGGACTAAAGGTCTTCTCACCATCACGCGCTTCCTCACAATTATATAATATATGAGAACAAATATATTTAGTTTTAACAAAAACAAAAGGATATTTTCTTTTGTTTGTGTGTGTATATATATATATATATATATATATATATATATATATATATATATATATATAATTGTTGTTGCGATATGTTGTTGTTGCGATATGTTGCGATATGTGTATTATTATTTTGATAACGCGTCACAGGGAGACATGACTAGTTTAAACTAAAAGCTGACCGCGTTGCATGCTGGGTCATCACTTATCATATACCGGAGCTAGCTAGTTTTAAGGTAACTTTTGTCTTTTAAATGGACACTTTCATACGCATAAAATGGAAGTAATCACCAATAATGAAGACGTCAACAGTCACCGGAGACTTCGTCGGTCGTCGTCCGTCCAGCTTTCGTCTGTCGGCTGCCGTCAAAGTTCAATATTGACGGAATCGGTCAACACACATTTTACGACGGGGGGCGGAGATTTGCGTAACTCCGCTTCATCCAGAACCAGCAGCAGAGGTGTAGAGAACACTTCCGCGTCCTGACTGTTCGGGTGACGTCACTTCAACGACTTCCTACCAGATTCCTTCAGTATAAAAGCGGCGTCGCTTCTAATTTTAAACGAGTGAACGTTAAAGTTGTCACAATTCATATATTGAAGCCTCTCCGTTGGCCTGCACAGCTAACATATAAACACATGATGGGAAATAATCAGCACATTTATAAATGTCATATTCATTTTTGTAATTCTGTATTCATTCTATATTAATACAACAGAAAATATTCTCCATTTTATATATTTTCTAAAAGTGATTGTAGATTGTAGATGTGTGTCCCTTTGCATGTTGGGTAAAAGACTCTATTCATTCATTCATTCATTCATTCATATATATATATATATATATATATATATATATATATATATATATATATATATATATATATATATATATATATATATATATATATATATATATATAAAATATCAAATCAAAGAAAAGGTTGAAGATTCAAATATGACATTTTATTAAAAACAAAAGGCAATGTATTTAATCATTAAACAACACTGGATCATCACGTCTGACTGGAACATGAGCTTTTAATAACAACTTTAAACTCTTTACAACAAAGAGCTTAAACTGAAACATGTCTGAACGTCTCATTATTAATAAACATCCCATGAAAGTCATTTTTCACGGAATAAAGTTGAAAAAACAAACTCAGTGGACGAAATAAAAAACGATGCCTGACGGCTGAAAAAAACAGAAAACAAGATTTATTCTGAAAGTTTTGCTATTTTCAAATGTTCAGAAATAAAAGGAAACATTTCTTATCGTGTTCGTCTCCACGTTACTTTGTTCACTTCATGTGAAACTGAAAAAGCACATTGTCCGTCCCAGGCGTCTCTTGGGTGACCCATGGTGACCCCTGATGACCTCTGGTGACCCCTGACAACCCGCCGGTGGCCCGGTCACTTGGCGGCGGCGTTGCCGTGCGGCGGCTGCTGCGGCGGCTGCTCGGCCAGCGCCTGCTGCAGCCGGCTGCGCTTCCTGCTGTAGTGCTGCCAGTGCAGCAGCTGCTGCTCGTCAATGAACTTTGTGCACTGAGCGTTCACCAGCTCCTTCCTGAAGTGCTCGTACTGCAGCAGCTCCAGCATGTGCAGGCAGTGAGGGTACCTGCAGCAACAACAACAACAACAACAACATGAGCGGGCAGTGAGGGTACCTGCAGCAACAACAACAACAACAACATGAGCAGGCAGTGAGGGTACCTGCAGCAACAACAACAACAACAACAACAACATGAGCAGGCAGTGAGGGTACCTGCAGCAGCAACAACAACAACAACAACAACATGAGCAGGCAGTGAGGGTACCTGCAGCAACAACAACAACAACAACAACAACATGAGCAGGCAGTGAGGGTACCTGCAGCAACAACAACAACAACAACAACAACATGTGCAGGCAGTGAGGGTACCTGCAGCAGCAACAACAACAACAACAACATGTGCAGGCAGTGAGGGTACCTGCAGCAACAACAACAACAACAACAACAACAACATGAGCAGGCAGTGAGGGTACCTGCAGCAACAACAACAACAACAACAACAACAACAACAACATGTGCAGGCAGTGAGGGTACCTGCAGCAACAACAACAACAACAACAACAACAACAACAACATGAGCAGGCAGTGAGGGTACCTGCAGCAACAACAACAACAACAACAACAACAACAACAACAACATGAGCAGGCAGTGAGGGTACCTGCAGCAACAACAACAACAACCTACTTGAGGAACTTGGCGTACTCGGGCTCCTTCCAGTACAGAAGGTACTTCAGGTAGTTGATGAAGGGCCGCTCTCTCAGGAAGCCTCTCTGGGCCAGGACTGCAGACAGGAAGTACACATCATCATCATCATCATCATCATCATCATCATCACGCACATTAAACAGGTATAAACGCATCACTCACAGTTCAGGTAGTTGGGGTTGGCCAAACACTGGATGAACTCCAGCTCCGACTGGAACCGGTTCCTGGCCTGCTCCTCTGTACCGCCACCACCACAACCACAACAACAACAACCACAAAAACAACAACAACAACAACAACAACAACAACAGTGAGATAACGTTAGTTGTTAAAACTTTATTATCCAGTTCAGAGTCAAATCAAATGAGAATAATTTACTTCAAACATCATAAGAATCCAGACTCCATTCAAAAATAAAGCAATTTTACGCAGCGGCGTTCATCGGCTGAATACCGGAAGCACGTCATCACGACTCAGTGAAACTATTATATTTAATATATCGGTAAACTGAATGTTAGCCGAAGAGAAGAGTCAGTCTCAGTTCTTCATGACATTTCCCCCGTGACGCTCAGAAACACACATCTCTGACGATAAACACGATTCTCCTAAACTGCTTTATTTACTGACGTAGTTCTGAATAGCGAACAAGCAAAAAGGACAATTTAGACAATAACATATATTAAATACAATCTGCATCAAACCTGTTTCCATGGCGGCGGCGGACCGTAAACCAGCAGAAAGTGATGAAAATATAAACTGTTCAACAAACAAACAAATGAACCTCTGAGCGTCTTGGTGGCTTTTTAATCGCCGAGCTGTGAAATGCCGGAAAGCAGTCTTCTGTTTGTGATATTTTACGGCGGTTTACGGCAGCTGCTGTTCGCGTCGTGGCCGATAGAGAGAGACATTTAACAACAATAGTTCACAGATTAAACAGGTTTGAACATAAACATAACACATTAATAGCACACAAAACACAACACATCTTTTGTCTGCGTTCATGTCGAACGCAACTTTACTGCAGTACAAGTACTAAAGTACTGTGAAAATACTCATGTAATACTTTTCTAACTGATGTTTCTGGATTCATATTCATGCTTTGAACTCGTTTACATCCTGTTGAAAGCGTTTATTTATCTGAACAAAAAGTTTCTTATCACATTAAATCATTTGCATCTTTATTCACACAATCAAAGGTTTGTTGTCACACATTAATTTTTGTATTCACATAAAATAAAACTCAGACATTTAAATAGAAAACAAACTGGATATTTTCTAAATACTAAATATAATTCTCAGTTATTACAAAACAGAAAACAACTTCTGGAAATAAAATCACCACCAAAGAACAATTCATACTAATATGAAATCATCATTAATAATCATTACTGTTATAATATTAACTGTTATTTCAAAGAGTCACTCAGATATCATTCATCTTATATTTATATTTCTACTTTTCTTGTTTCAAAAGCATATTTTAATATTTTATCATAATATATTTTCCTTGTGTCATGAATTCAGAATAATTGTTTCACAGCATTGATTCATTATTGAACATCTATTAGTTTATGATACGCTTCCATCACAAATGGTTAAAAAATAAAAGTCTCTCAAGCAGCTCAAATAACAAGTTACAACCTCCTGTTCTAAATGCAGAGCTTTTATTTTGAAACACCTGCTTGAGATTATCTTAACCAGAACCAGAACCAGCATCAGAACCAGAACCAGAATCAGGACTAGAACCAAAACCAGCACCAGAACCAGCAACATAACCAGCACCAGAACCAGTATCGGAACTACAACCAGAACCAGCACCAAACCAGAACCAGCATCAGGACTAGAACCAGAACCAGCACCAGAACTAGAACTAGAACCAGAACCAGCATCGGAACCAGCACCTGAACCAGAACCATCACCAGAGCCAGCACTTGAACCAGAACCAGCATCGGAACTAGAACTAGAACCAGAACCAGCACCAGAATCAGCATCAGGACTAGAACCAGAACCAGCATCAGCACCAGAACCAGAACCAGCACCAGAACCAGCATCGGAACCAGAACCAGAACCAGCACCGGAACTTGAACCAGAACCAGCACCAGAACTTGAACCAGAACCAGCACCGGAACTAGAACCAGAACCAGAACTAGCACCAGAACCAGCATCGGAACCAGAACCAGAACCAGCATCAGCACCAGAACCAGAACCAGCACCAGAACCAGAACTAGAACCAGAACCAGCACCGGAACTTGAACCAGAACCAGCACCAGTACCACAACCAGCATCGGAACTAGAACCAGAACCAGGAGTCACAGGCTGAGGTATGGCGGTTGTGGCGGTGGGTCGAGGTCGGCGCTACGCGGGCGCTGTGGCGTTCGCCCACGAAGGAAACGAGTCCAGACCGAAGATGACGTAACCCCAGCTGTTGATGGCCAGACTGATGCAGCCGATCCCGATGACGTTCATCACCACGCCGGTTTTAACCTGCAGGGGGCGCAGAGGAGGAGCTCTAACACATGAAGCATGGACTTCTATACAACCAGAGGAGTCGCCCCCTGGTGGTCAGCAGAGAGGATGCAGCTTTAACACATGAAGCATAGACTTCTATACAACCAGAGGAGTCGCCCCCTGGTGGTCAGGAGAGAGAATGCAGCTTTAACACATGAAGCATGGACTTCTATACAACCAGAGGAGTCGCCCCCTGGTGGTCAGGAGAGAGAATGCAGCTTTAACACATGAAGCATAGACTTCTATACAACCAGAGGAGTCGCCCCCTGGTGGTCAGGAGAGAGAATGCAGCTTTAACACATGAAGCATGGACTTCTATACAACCAGAGGAGTCGCCCCCTGGTGGTCAGCAGAGAGGATGCAGCTTTAACACATGAAGCATAGACTTCTATACAACCAGAGGACTCGCCCCCTGGTGGTCAGCAGAGAGGATGCAGCTTTAACACATGAAGCATAGACTTCTATACAACCAGAGGAGTCGCCCCCTGGTGGTCAGGAGAGAGGATGCAGCTTTAACACGTGAAGCATAGACTTCTATACAACCAGAGGAGTCGCCCCCTGGTGGTCAGCAGAGAGGATGCAGCTCGCTGTGGACACTCTCACCATGTCGGACACCTTGAGGACCCCGTAGGAGAAGGCGATGGCGTTGGGGGGCGTGGCCACGGGCAGCATGAAGGCGCAGGAGGCGCTGAGGCAGCAGGGCAGCATGAGGTACAGAGGGTTCAGCCCGCTGGACTGACACTGAACCGTGAAACACAGACGCTGTCAGTTGCTGAGAGAAACTACATTCTTGTTTTCATCCAAAGAATGAAAAGTTCACGTTTCGGCGTGGACGTTTCTCCGTTACCATGGAGGCCAGGATGGGGAGGAACAGCGTCGCCGTGGCGACGTTGCTGGCGCACTCGGTGAAGGTCGCCACCAGGAGGCAGATCACCATGGAGACCAGGGAGGGGGGCAGCGAGTGGAGGGGGGTCAACTGAGCCCCGAGCCAGAGAGAGAGCCCCGAGTCCTGCACACACACACACACACACACACACACACACACACACACACACACACACACATACACACACACACACACACACACACACACACACACACACACACACACACACACACACATTACACTAAATATATTTTCAAAATGGCGTCCTTCTCTTGTGACTTCATTGAAGTCACACAGATAGAGTGTGTGTTACAGGTGTTCAGTCGACACACACACACACACACACACACACACACACACACACACACAGGTCAGGTGTGTGTGACTCGCCTCGCTGCCTTTGGCCAGAGCGAAGCCGCCTCCCAGCAGCAGCACGATGTTCCAGGGCATCTTCTGCTGAGCCACCTGCCAGGTGAGCAGCGCGGGGGCGGGGCCTCGGGACACCGGGGGCTCTGATTGGACACAAATAATGTGTGTTACCTATGTGTGTGTTACCTGTGTGTGTGTGTGTGTGTGTGTGTGTGTGTGTGTGTGTGTGCTACCTGTGTGTGTGTGTGTGTGTGTGTGTGTGTGTGCTACCTGTGTGTGTGTGTGTGTGTGTGTGTGTGTGTGTGTGTGTGTATGTGTGTGTGTGTGTGTGTGTGTGCTACCTGTGTGTGTGTGTGTGTGTGTGTGTGTGTGTGTGTGTGCTACCTGTGTGTGTGTGTGTGTGTGTGTGTGTGTGTGTGCTACCTGTGTGTGTGTGTGTGTGTGTGTGTGTGTGTGTGTGTGTGCTACCTGTGTGTGTCCTCCAGCACAGCGGCTCAGCAGGAAGAACAAACAGCAGCACAGAGACAAACAGAGCGACGGTGGCGTCAGAGACGAACCTGCAGAACAAAGTTTCACTCATCGTGTTGCAAAGAAAACTGAACAACAACGAATGTTGACTGAAGCTGTTTTGTTCAATAACATCACGTCGGCTCCTCCTCACAGTGCCAGGTGACCTCTGACCTCTGCACCAGGTCACATGACGCAAAACCAGCTCCAGTTCATGAATGAAGATTTCACCAGAGAGTAAACAGAGAACCTGAACAGGTAGAGAACAGAGAACCTGAACAGGTAGAGAACAGAGAACATGAACAGGTAGAGAACAGAGAACATGAACAGGTAGAGAACAGAGAACCTGAACAGGTAGAGAACAGAGAACCTGAACAGGTAGAGAACAGAGAACCTGAACAGGTAGAGAACAGAGAACCTGAACAGGTAGAGAACAGAGAACATGAACAGGTAGAGAACAGAGAACCCTTCAGGTGACTCTTCTGGTTGCAAGCGTACATAAGTAATCAATAGATCTGAATAAGGGGGAGGGGCAACGGGCCGATAGAGGTCATGTGACTCAGAGCAGCATCATTCTGTTCTTCAGGGTTTGGGCTGGAGGTGAAAGTTGAACCCTGCCCTGACAGGATGTCAGAGCGTCGCTATCGACCTGCAACCAGGAAACATGTCGACATCTTCAGTTGAAGTGAGCGGGTTCACTGGTGATAAGCTAATGTTAGCGTTAGCGTTGTGAAGGATCAAAACCAGTCAAAACTAGATTTAACTGTTTGTGGTTTTCTTTGATTTAGACAAAACAAAAATGTTCGCGTTGATTAAATAAATAAATAAATTAGAAAAAAGAACAAGTGACTCAATGTGACTAAAGTCCAGATGGACCTTTGATCTCCTTCTAAATAAAACTTTTTATTTTGCTCTTCTGAGAAATGATGTTTTGTCAACGGGACAAAAACATCCGCGAGGACAAACAGATCCCTGGTGAGGTCCTGAGCTGGTCATGTGACCTGCCGGTGAGGTCCTGAGCTGGTCATGTGACCTGCCGGTGAGGTCCTGAGCTGGTCATGTGACCTGCCGGTGAGGTCACTGTGAGCGTGGTCTTCCTTCCTGCAGCGCTGACCTCAGACCTGCTCTAAGGAGGATCCAGCTCTCTGATTCGCTGCTCGTTGGAGAAACGGGTCGAAGTTCAGTGACCTGGTGGATTTCACCTGTCGTACTGGACGGATACAGTTGAGTATCATCTGCATAACAATGAACGTCTATGGAGTGTTTCCCCATAATATTGCCTAACGGAGGCCTATATAAGTGAATAACATGGGTCCAAGCACAGAACCTTGTGGAACTCCAGGACTAACGACGGTGTTCATCGAGGCTGTAACAGGTTGTCACGGTGACAAAATGCAGTATTAACTCTTAAAAACGTGTCTATTTGAGTTCACGTGTCAGGTATGTGCTAGCAATTAGCATTAGCAATCAATGAGGCTAATTGATGGCCTATCGGTTCTCACCAATACTAGATGGTCGATATATACGTCTCCAGATCAGCCTGGTAGCTAAAGTACATTTATAATATCCAGTTTTGACCAACAGAGGGCAGTCTCTGTCTATATTCATACAACATGTAGAATTTAAGATCAGGACCTGAACCTGAAAACAACACGACTGTTGAACGTCACGGTGCTGGAGTCTGTTGGGTGGACTCACTCGGCCTTGGCGTTGAAGACGTGGGTGGCCCAGCCGTCCATGAAGCGCGGGTCTCTTGTGAACCACAGCACCACCATGAGGATGAGGAGCGCCAGGACGCTGACCTCTCCGTAAGTCACCGGTCCCAGACGCCGATGTTCGTCCTGGATCACTCGGTACGCCGCTCGCTCCTTCTCCGACGGCGCCGCCCCGCAGCCCCACGTCCTGCGCAGGCTGCGGCAGAAGAGTTAAAAGTCTTTCGGTACTTTTTCGGGATCCGTACGTCAAAGTTCTGTGAATTTGGGTTGTTTTGGCGAAGCGAACTCACTTGCAGCCGACGTAGAGGAACTGCAGCCAGAACCAGGC
This sequence comes from Clinocottus analis, assembly GCF_023055335.1. Lineage (NCBI taxonomy): Eukaryota > Metazoa > Chordata > Actinopteri > Perciformes > Cottidae > Clinocottus > Clinocottus analis. Next base: position 17,621,716 of record NW_027175898.1, read on the forward strand.
CAGCGTCAGCATCAGCAGCATGGTGGGGGAGGCGAACGCGAACCAGGACGCAAAGTTGATCACGTCGCCGTTCCGAGGGAAAAGTCTGGAGAGAGAAACGTCCATCAGACGGGCAGCAGACGCACAAGTGTAACGGAGGGTCTGTGTTTGTGTGTTGCAGCTCCTACTGGCTCATCTGGCCCATCAGAACCAGGTTGGGTCCGGTGCCGGTCAGGGTGGCGATGCCTCCGATGCTGGCGGAGTAGCACACACACAGCAGGAGTCCTTTGCTCAGCTTCCTCTTCTCCTCTTCTTCGTGGCTCAGCTCCTCCAACTCCATCCGGCAGCAGACGATCTCCACGGACTCGACAGCTGGTGAACATGAACGCGTTACGCTCCATGTGAACATTGTTTTAAATGGAGAACCAGTGCTTGACATGACAGTGTGGTTAAGGACAAATATGAACAACAATCTAGTTTAGTTCAGATTACGACATCACTCGGTTATGATTAAAGATCCAGCACTTTTCCCGCTTCAACACTTTTAAAGGAGATGTATCTCCATATTTAATTGAAGGGAACAGAAAACCAACGAGTCTTTGGAAGGAGGAATTTAATCTGTATCTCGTGACGTCTGTACCGCAGTGGATCTCCTCCGCGGACCCGTCATGTCCGCTGGTGGTGCCGTCGGGTGGAGGTTTGTCTCGAGGCGTCGGCTTGACGATCTCCCGTCCGTCCACATGACCGTCAGAGGACGTGTTGTTGGATTTCTCTGAGGATCGTCGTGAGAAGGTTTCCCCATTCAGACCTGGGAGGAAACATCCGGAAGTTCAGACGTCAGACTGAAGAAAGACTCGGAGGCCTCCTGGGTCCACAGTCTTTTACACTTAATGATTTACAAGTTCGGACACAAGAAGTTTGAAATACCGTTTTAAACACTCTTTCCCCTCGCACCCTGTGGGATCTGACACATTTGTAACTTTGCAAAACAATAACTGGAGACAATCAAGCTCCAAATGACTCACTGATTGACCAGGTTCCCAAGGAACTTTGCCCTCGTTCTCTCAGTTTAGCTCAACAAATGACAGCTTTGATCCCGACCGACACATCTCAACAAGTACTGGATGAGATGTACGGACCTAATGTGCTCCAGGAAATGGACCCAACAAACACTGGTGAGCCTCTGATTCCAGATGGTTTGCTGTAAACATTTGGTCCTACAGTCATTCTACGCTTCAGGATCAATCATGGGAGGGGTTCTTCTACAGCAGTCTGACCTTTGTGGATCCAGCAGCTTTAACGTGGTGGATCAATCGTACCGTTCTCCAGAGCGTTCCCATCAGCGAAGGGCAGAACATTGCAGGTTTTCTCCTTCTGTTCCCGGGTTAGGTTGCCGCTCGCTCTCTGGGTCTCGGAGGAGGAGCAGGAGGAGGGTTCAGGGTCTACGCTGCCGTGCAGCTGCTCCAGGACGGCCTGCACGATCGGGACCATCATGGCGGTGGTGGCCGTGTTGCTGATCCACATGGACAGAAAGGCCGTCACTCCCATGAAGCCCAGCATCAACCTGGAGAGACAAAGACAGAGCAGAGCATCAAAGATGTGACGACAACTTCAACAACCCATCAACGAATGCAACCAGAGGGATCAAGAGGACGTCAACCCGTTGCCCAACGCACATTGACACAAGCCTGAGGAATAGTAAGAGCCAGACAGGTAGAAACCTCCAGTTCTGAAGTGTCCTGAACCTAAATGATCTTGTCTGACCACCAGGGGGCGACTCCTCTGGTTGTATAGAAGTCTGTACCACAGGGCAGGAGGGCGGGTACTCACAGGGCGGGTCGGACTCCAACGAGCAGCAGGACTCGGAGCGCGATGCGCTTGTGGAGGTTCCACTGCTCCACGGCGACGGCCATCATCAGCCCCCCAACAAACAGCATGTTGGTGTCCTTCAGGTACTGCATGCACACCTGAGCAGCAACACACATGAAGGAGCCCTTTGGCTGTGAGAACATCAGTAACCTACAGCCTATAGGTGCCTCTGCGTGTTGGACGAACCCCCAGAGGGCATGATGGGTACTTTAGCCGGTTGAGATCTCCTCGTGACCGACGTCACTCTTTCATTTGTGTTTCTGTTTCCTGCTGCAGTCACTAAACCAAAAGAACAACGTTCCTCTTGCTCCGTTCAGGAGGAGCAAACAAGATCATCTTATGTGTGTGTGTGTGTGTGTGTGTGTGTGTGTGTGTGTGTGTGTGTGTGTGTGTGTGTGTGTGTGTGTGTGTGTGTGTGTGTGTGTGTGTCTCACGTCTTTGGACTCCATGATGCCGAGCACGGGGAACAGGATGGTCGGCAGCAGCGCCGTCACCGCCAGCGGCAAAACCTCTGTGCACCAGTACACCGCCATGAGGGCGATGACGTAAGCACAGGCAGCTTCCTGCACACACACACACACACACACACACACACACACACACACACACACACACACACACACACACACACACACACACACACACACACACAGGTTGATATCAAACAGAGGGTGCATAGCCACAATAGCCATGTTTCGTCTGAATTTAGTGCAACATTGTCATCTGTTCCCTCAACTGAATAGTTAGCTGGTCAGTGACCAGGTTAGTGAACTGGTTAGTTAGTTGATTAGTGAACAAGTTAGTTAGCTGGTTAGTGAACTGGTTGGTTAGCTGGTCAGTGAACTGTCTCACCGTGGTGCTCAGGGCGAGCGGCAGCAGGATGAACGGGCTGCAGACGAGGACGATGACGCCCCTCAACCTCCAGACCTGCTGCAGCATGTTCACCACAGAGGAAGAACACGGTGACGAAGAAGAAGAAGAAGAAGAAGAAGAAGAAGAAGAAGAAGAAGAAGAAGAAGAAGAAGAAGAAGAAGAAGAAGGTTAACTCTGAGGGTCAGGAACAACGTCCACAAGACTCGTCTGTCTCTTCATGGCTCACCGTCTGATGCGGCTCGCTCACTTCACACTAAATATTAACTTACACACACACACACACACACACACACACACACACACACACACACACACACACACACACACACACACACACTGACCCTGCACACAGAGTAAACACAGAAGAGGAAGTCTCTTGTTTACGTCACTTTTCTTTATCTTTCTTCACTAATTCAACAAATCATTTGAAGTTCAGTTTGTTCTGAAAGTTCAGGTAAAAAAATAAATAATTATTTAATGTCAAAGCGTTGTCTCACTGGTGCATGCTGGGTAATATTTAATGTCAAAGCGTTGTCTCACTGGTGCATGCTGGGTAATATTTAATGCCAAAGCGTTGTCTCACTGGTGCATGCTGGGTAATATTTAATGCCAAAGCGTTGTCTCACTGGTGCATGCTGGGTAATATTTAATGTCAAAGCGTTGTCTCACTGGTGCATGCTGGGTAATGAGATGTTCTGGAGCTTCTGTACTTAATGTGTAACGAGGTTTTATGAATGTGGACGAACCAGGAAGCTTCATGTGACGGAGAAACAACTCTGTGTCCTGACTTTATCAGGTCAAACTAACACTAATATTAATACTAATATTATGACTAATATTAATATTAATACTAATATTATAACTAATATTAATATTAATACTAATATTATGACTAATAGTGATATTAATATTAATATTACTACTAATAGTATAACTAATATTAATACTAATATTATGACTAATAGTGATATTAATACTAATATTATGACTAAAAGTAATATTAGTATTAATATTAATACTAATATTATAACTAATATTAATATTAAAACTAATATTATGACTAATAGTGATATTAATATTAATACTAATATTATGACTAATAGTAGTATTAGTATTAATATTAATACTAATATTATAACTAATAGTGATATTAATATTAATACTAATATTATAACTAATAGTAATATTAATATTAATACTAATATTATGACTAATAGTAGTATTAGTATTAATATTAATACTAATATTATAACTAATAGTGATATTAATATTAATACTAATATTATAACTAATATTAATATTAATACTAATATTATGACTAAAAGTAGTATTAGTATTAATACTACTATGTTTCTCAGGGTCACGGTGTTGCAGTCCACATGTTGAACCACCAGGAGGTCCTGGAGATCATTACGCTTCAGCTGGAGGATCCTCTCTGCTGCCCCCAGAGGACGCAGGAAGAACTCATGAAGAAAACCAGCTGATGACCTGCAGGGAAACCATTCTACAGGAGTGTGTGTGTGTGTGTGTGTGTGTGTGTGTGAGTGTGTGTGTGTGTGTGTGTGTGTGTATGTGTGTGTGTGTATGTGTGTGTGTGTGTGTGTGAGTGTGTGTGTGTGTGTGTGTGTGTGTGTGTGTGTGTATGTGTGTGTGTGTGTGTGTGAGTGTGTGTGTGTGTGTGAGTGTGTGTGTGTGAGTGTGTGTGTGTGTGTGAGTGTGTGTGTGTGAGTGTGAGTGTGTGTGTGTGTGTGTGTGTGAGTGTGTGTGTGTGTGTGTGTGTGTATGTGTGTATGTGTGTGTGTGTGTGTGTGTGTGTGTGTATGTGTGTGTGTGTGTGTGTGTGTGTGTATTGTTATTCCTGGAAGTCCGGCAGCAGAGTTTGTGGGAGGACCTTGGTAACCACGGTGATAGTTCAACACGCCCCCCCCCCCCCCCCCCCCCAGTACTTTCACCCCAAATCACCCCAGCTCTAGAATACCCACAATGCAACAGCTCGAACACTCCAGTCATGTGTGAGCGTACCATGAGGGACACCGCTAGAGGGTTGAGGTCAAGACTGCTGAGTCATGTAACTCCCAGTGAGTCCCAGTGAGTCCTACTGAGTCCCAGAGAGTCCCAGTGAGTCCCAGTGAGTCCTACTGAGTCTCACTGAGTCTCACTGAGTCCTACTGAGTCCCAGAGAGTCCCAGTGAGTCTCACTGAGTCCCAGAGAGTCCCAGTGAGTCCCAGTGAGTCTTACTGAGTCCCAGTGAGTCTCATGTGGTGGCTCCTGTTTGCCTGCGGGGGCGTAAAGCTGGAACCAAACAGTCAGAACAAAACAAACACACTCCCACGCTGTGTGCTGATGTGTGTGTGTGTGTGTGTGTGTGTGTGTGTGTGTGTGTGTGTGTGTGTGTGTGTGTGTGTGTATGTGTGTGTGTGTGTGTGTGTGTGCTGATGTGTGTGTGTGCAGCGCACGAGGCCACTTCAAACTCTGAGCCTTTAAAAGTGTGAAGCTGCTGCTCGTTAATCAGTTTAAACTACTCTAGTTTCTTTAGCATTGTTGTTTAGTTTATTGTTGATTCATTTAAATTACTTTAGTCCAGATTACTTTATCTTAGCCTGAGTTAAGTTCATAGTCTCGTTCTCCAAACGGCCGTCACAGCTGAACCAGCAGAGCTTCTGTTGCGTCACTCCGTCTCTTTATTCTGACGTTCTGCAGAGATCACACAGGTTGATCATTAACAGGAGGGGGGTCTGTGTTTGAGTCCAGATCCACTCGCCGTGCAGCCGACAGAAGGTCCAACACATCTGTCTGGACTCTTATTTCATCATCTTTGACCTGTTTGGTTCCTCGGCGTCTGCCTGCTCATCGGACACGAGCCAGGTGAGTTCAGACGTCTGTGAAGTCGCCGCGAGACTCTTTTTGGTTACCGATCGGCGTCCGGACAGAAGTTTGATCGGTTTCAGAGCTGCTTAAAGAAACGATCGGTCCAAAGCCAAAGACGTCGAGCTTTGAAGGGTCGATGCTGCTCTGCACGGCCTCGGCTCCACGCCGTGCAGCCGAGCGTCACCGTGCGAGTCAAGCGGTTCATGAGCTTCAGTGTGTTCTGTGTTGTGTGTATTTAGTGCGTCGCAGCTGAAGCCGTAACCTTCAGTCTGCTGGTAAACACCTGAAACCTCGACTGACTCCAGAGCGACGAGATCCACCCACGAAAACCCTCGTTGGTGATCTGACGCGTCCTCGTTTCACTGCAACACCGCCTGAGCTCGCCTGAAGGACACCTGGTCGCTGCCCGCCGTGTATTCAACGCAAACCGCGCGATATCGGTCCAGATGGCGCGTATCGATGCCCTTATTGGACGATGCGCATCAATGAATCAGACCCTCGCAGAGACGTTTGTCTGATTCTGGAGAAACAAGAAAAAAGGCTCAAAAGAGGCTGAAGGGCCGAGGTGTTCAGAAACATAACGTCAGAGCGGGAACGTGAGCTGAGAGTTGCTCTGAGTTGGACGGTCCAGTTGGGAAATACCTCACGGTCTACATCCTGGTGACAAGAGAGTTCTCTGGTCAGGTGGTCATCGGCCCGTTTTCTGAACGCTTTCTGCAAATTCAATACATCTCATGTAATTAAGTACTCATTACATGTACCATGTGTATACTACTCATTATTTGTACCATGTGTATACTACTCATGTGTACCATGTGTATACTACTCATGTGTACCGTGTGTATACTACTCATGTGTACCGTGTGTATACTACTCAAGTGTACCGTGTGTATACTACTCATGTGTACCGTGTGTATACTACTCATTATTTGTACCGTGTGTATACTACTCATGTGTACCGTGTGTATACTACTCATGTGTACCGTGTGTATACTACTCATGTGTACCGTGTGTATACTACTCATGTGTACCGTGTGTATACTACTCAAGTGTACCGTGTGTATACTACTCATCATACGTCCACGTGTATACTCACTTTGTGTTTGACGACGTCTCTCTGTGTTTCCAGGTTGTTTGGACATGAAGCTTCTTCTTCTCTTGCTTGGTCTCTGCTGTGCCGTACTGACCGTAAGGCCCTCGCTGTAGTGAAGCTCCTCAGCTCCTCAGGGAAACCTTAACCTGCTGTCGGTCTTCTCCGCACGCTTCAGACAGTCTGTCCTCCTCGCCTGCAGGAGGATCTCGCTCCGGCTCCCGATGTCTCCGGGCTCGCAGCCGAAGAGGAGGAGGCGGTTGAGGAGGCGTCCGGCTGCGGAGGAGGACGGCTGCTCAGCCCCGAGGACGGCAGGGCGGTAGGGGGCGCCGTGGAGCGGCTGGGTTCACGGCTCCTGCAGAAGCTTCTTAGCGGCTCGCAGCAGCCGAACGTCGTCCTGTCGCCTCTCAGCGTGGCCTTGGCCCTCGCCCAGCTGACCCTGGGTCAGTCGCTGCTTCATTTCCTCCCTTTATGGGGAGGATTAGATGCTTTTTTCCATTCGTGCATTCCAAACATAGACATCGGTAAATAAAGGAGAAAGAGATTCAATCCATAAGAGCCACTTAAATTCATAACGCTGCAAATTAAAAATCAAAATCTTTCAGCCTCAGCTGTACTTTCCGATTAATGAGCTAACGGCACGCTAACGGCTCGCTAACGGCACGCTAACGGCTCGCTAACGGCACGCTAACGGCTCGCTAACGGCACGCTAATGGCACGCTAACTTGTGTACAGTGCTAGTTCTAACAGCCAGCACAAAAACATGTTTTTAAATCAAAGTAAACTGTGTCTTCACAGTTAAATTGAGTCTTTAGGGTTATTGTCTCATTGCATCAATATTTCATCAAGTTCAAGCTCAAATGGAGTTTTCTAAAAAAGCAAACCAGTTTCATAATGAAACTTCTTCAGCTCGAGGATCCGATAGAGATTTAAGATTAATTCGCGAGCTCTTGAAATACTTTGTAAATGTTTGTAAAACACAGAGGAGCAAAGAGACCAACAGTGTTTCTCTCTCAGGTGCTCGCAATGAGACGGAGAAGCTGCTGCTGGAGAGCCTCCACGCTCTCAACCTGCCGTGTTACCATCACATACTGGGAGGCCTTCTGTCCCAGTTCAGCGACACGTCGCTGGAGGTGGCAACCCGCATGTACCTGAGGCCAGGTGTGCGAGGCGGTGACGGTTTGTCGATGACGATCGGCGTACTTCTCGTCTCATACGCCTCTAAACATTCGCTCTGTCTTTCTTCCAGGATTTGACGTGAAGTTGTCTTTTGTTGAGGACTCTCTGGCCAGGTATCAAGAACACAGTCACTTTTCATCAGGAGACACAGTCCAGATTTACTGAGACATAAAGAGTTTATTCTGTAAAGTTAAAACCTGCATTCTCTCTCCTGACCAGCAGAGGGCGACCGGGTGACGCTTCAATGACTATATACACTTCTTATAAACTCTCAATTAATGATGGTTCGCCACAGAGTTTCAATGGAGTCTTTATTTAGTCAAGTGGTGCACAAACTGTTGGGCACCTTTGGGGACCAAAGTGGCCCCAGCAGCAGGAAGAGCTCCATGTACTGGAGCTACTGGGTGGATGGGGAGCAGCTGTGGGGAGGTTGTCACATGATCCTCTGGTGGGAAAGCTTTCTAGTGACGGCTGCTGGTCATGAGCGGAAAGGCCTGAAAGATAGAAACTGGCCAGATTTCTGAAGCTAGACGAGGGTTGAGGACCAACTGCCACCATGTGGTCATGTTCTCAAGATGTTGGGTGATTACATATGTAAACACAGTAATAATTCAAATAATTAATATGTTTTCTTACATTTCTACAACCTCTCCTGTTTCATGTTTGTTGCGTTTGTTTCCTGTTCAGGTACAAATCCTCCCCGGCCCCTCTGGTCTCTGTGGACGAGGTCAACCAGTGGGTGGAGAACGCCACCGACGGTCACATCCTCGACTTCCTGGAAAGTATTCCTCATGACGTGGTGCTCATGCTCATGAATGCCGTGCACTTCAAAGGTAAACCAACCCTCCAGAAGGCTCCTCAGTGTGCTGATGTCTGCTTTCACAGACTCAATTTGGAGACAACAGGAAAAAGCTTCTGACGTCCGAAGCACTCTGGTTTCCATTTGGTTCATTTACCAAAAGGTTGGAGCAGGTGAGCGGAGCAGCTGGCTCAGATCAGAGACAAAAACTGGCCTCCGTAGAGGATTCCTGATTACCACCCCAGGCTATTTGTGGTATGACATTGGTCCAGTCTATATCCAGATCCTCCAAAGGACGACCCTAACCAGGTGCCTGAACCACTTCATCGCTTCCGTTGCAGAGCAGCTGCTGAATACTTGAGGCGATGACCTCCTCCTTGTCTTTTGTTCAGCGAAGCCGGATTCCTTGCACAGTGTACTGATGCCTTGGAAGATCCTTATTTTATTGCAGTCTATAAAACCTAACCGACACCCAAAGCCAACTGCAACCGCTGGTCCTGAACCAGCAGCCAGTCTCACAATCCCTTCGATCAACTCTCGGGGATAAGAGCCCAAGATGAAGTCCTCCACACGAGGGAGGTTCTGCCCATCAGCCTTTACCAAGAGTCCCTGGCTGCGACTCTGACCATGGACATGGTGGTTTTATGAAATTCCGTTAAGATACTGGGGCTTTTCATGAAGTATTACTTCACTTCTTCAAATGCAAAGTCAGAGCCGGGTGGCTGGTAAATTCAGGTTGTCAAAAACAAGAACGCCGATCTTTCCCTCAATGGTTCCTTCTTGTGTTTGTCAGGTGAATGGCAGACTCGCTTTGACCCTCTGGTGACCTCTAAAGGAGTCTTCTACCTGGACAGCCAGAACTCCGTCCCGGTGGACATGATGAAGTCTGCTCAGTATCCTCTGCGTCTGCTGGACGACCCCGAGCTGGAAGCTCAGGTAACAGATGATCAGCGACGGCACTTTTCATATCCGGATGTGGCCTCCAGGTTTAAAGAAGTCATGAGTCTTTTTATGCCTCGTGGTAATTCAAGGTACTGTGTTTTATTTCCAGGTTGCCAGTTTTCCTTTCAAGGGAAACACCAGCTTCTTAGTCGTCATGCCGCTGTCCGGCAGAGGAAACGTGTTGTCTCTGCTCCCCAAACTGAACATCTCGGACCTTTACAGACGTTTACCTCAGGAGAAAACGATGCAGGTCAACTTACCCAAGGTGAAGCTGCAGTACCGCCAGGAGCTCCAGGAGGCGCTGTCCAGCATAGGTGAGGAAACCAGCTCCTTGGACAAACTGCGCGGCCGCTCAAGGAAACTTTTGTCTAAATCATCTTTCCTGTCGTCGTTACATTCTCTGTTCTTCCCGTCAGGCCTGGAGTCTCTGTTCTCGGGTCCGGACCTCTCTGGGATCTCGGACCGGCCTCTGGCGGTGACGGCCGTCCGCCACGCCAGCGCCTTGGAGCTGAGCGAGGAAGGCGTGGAGGCGTCCGCCACCACGGCCGTGACCTCCATGCGCTCCGTCTCCCTCTTCTCCGTCAACTCGCCCTTCCTGTTCGCCCTCGTGGACGACGCCTCGCTGGCGCCGCTCTTCATGGGCGTGGTCACTAACCCCGCCCCCGACCACGCCCCCGACCACAACCCCTTCCTCAACGACGCCCCCCTCGACAACTGCACCGCCAGCGTCCGGCCTCTGACGGTCGTCGACGAGGAAACAGACACAGACAGCGCCCCCGCTGGTGGGAAGCAGCAGCTGCACTGCGAGGACGGGAAGACGGAGTAGACGAGGAGAAACCAGACGACTGCAGCCGGCCGGAAGCTTTACATCCGAACTAAGAGATTACGTTTTACCATTTTACCATTCATGTGAAATACGCTTGAGATTCAGATGAGAACATTGACGCCATGACGCTCAGATCCATTTTAAACTGTTTCTGGAAAATACAAAAATGAGATGAAAAAGTCAACAAATTGAAAATATGTTTCTGATTAAAATGTTTAAAAATACACACACACACACTCACACACACACACACACACACACACACACACACACACACACACACAGAGATTATTTACATTAATGAAGTGTTATGAAGTTTTTTTCTTCTTTGCAGATGAGTTTTATTTCATTTGACATTCAGTAAATAAAACTTTGGTTGGAGGAAGTTCATTAACCCTTCGAGTCACTTTCAGTTCCTGAAGTTGTCAGAGATCAAGAACCTTCAGGACGGCCCGGAAGCCTTTTGGGTTCCTGAGGTTCTTTTGGGTTCTTAAGTCTGTGTGAACTCTGTTTGACTATAAATGATAAAACTCCTGAGGGAATAAAACAATAATTGATGAATCTAAACAATGCCTCATGGAGGAAAGAGCAGCTTCTGTCTCTGGTCTGCTCTGTTGGCAGCAGCGGCCGCTATGGAGGGAGATTTGTGTCTTTTTTACCCGAGCAAATTTTTTGTTATATCATAAAATGTTGCTCTAAGTTTAAAAAAGCTCTCTGTTGTTAAACAACATGGAGGCTGCTGTTGACATGCTGCCCAACTTTCTGCTGCATGTACCGTTAGCCCACTGCGGCTAACGGTACATGCACCTGATGCTATGTTAGCTAACGTTAGCTACGCAAAATGCTGCTCCATTTAAAATAATGTTGACAACAGAGCAATATGATGTCATCTCACCTCAGTGTCCTCACGTGACCTCCTGTTAGTGTGTGAGTGGGTCGACAGCCCAGTGAGCCCAGGGGTTTTTTTAGAATGATTTTTTTTTTGCGAATTAATTTTTTTTGCGAATTTTTTTTTTTTTGCGAATTTTTTTTTTGAGATTTTTTTTGAGAATTTAAAAAAAAATTTTTTTTTTTTTTGAGAGCAAAGATTTTTGATCTAATTTACTTACAAACAAGAAATATGCTCGGGGAAAACATACACAAAATCTACCTCCATACGCCTCCAGTACGCGCTTCCAGTACGCGCCTCCAGCACGCGCTTCCAGTACGCGCCTGCAGCACGCGCCTGCAGCACGCGCCTGCAGCACGCGCCTCCAGCACGCGCCTCCAGGACGCGCCTCTCCTCTGCAGGGAGAGACTCGGAGCTGCGGAGAGGTGAGTGCGCTGCTTGTGTCTCTCGATGCGCTTTTTACGCGCGTTTTATGCGCTTTTACGCACCGTGTTTGTCTTCGTGAGGGTCGCGCTGCTCGCGCGGGGAGGGGGCACCCTGGGGTGCTGCTCGGTGACGTAAAGCCGCGGCGCGTTGAGCAGAAACAAATCATAAAACCATGTTTGGTGACGCGGGTCCAACATTTGAGCCATAAAGAGTTTGTTTCATCTACAACTGAACCTCTTGGAACAGTTCAGAGTTAATGTCTGCAGAGAGATGACGTAATGTGTGATGTTCGTGACGTCACAGCAGCAGAGTCCTGCAGCTCGTTTGAGGCTTTGAAGACTTTCAACTGCTTTTGAGAACAGAATGTCAGAAAAGAGAGAAAACATTCCTGAGGTTCAGAAACAAGTTCCTGCAGGAGCCGAGTTACTGCTGCGTCAGCTGTTCCCTGCAGCACCCAGCAGCACCCAGCAGCACCCTGCAGCACCCTGCAGCACCCAGCAGCACCCAGCAGCACCCTGCAGCACCCTACAGCACCCTGCAGCACCCTGCAGCACCCAGCAGCACCCAGCAGCACCCTGCAGCACCCTGCAGCACCCTACAGCACCCAGCAGCACCCTGCAGCACCCAGCAGCACCCTGCAGCACCCTACAGCACCCAGCAGCACCCAGCAGCACCCTGACCCCCCAGTGGGCGCTTGCTGCTCATAGGAGCAGCTTCACGTTTGGGATCGCGACAGAACACAAATGTTTCTGACACCTTGAAGGTCAGAAGCTGCTCCTGTCTGTCAGCATGGAGGTCAAAGGTCACGCGGTGCCTTCAGGCTCGGGTCAAAAAGACCGGCATCTGCGGTGTGGCGTTCAAGTACCGCCAGAGAAAAGAGTTCTTTGGAGCCGATGGAAAGAAAATATCAGAAGAAAATGAATCTCAACCATCTGGGTTTCCCATCAGGGGGAGAGTGTGTGTGTGTGTGTGTGTGTGTGTGTGTGTGTGTGTGTGTGTGTGTGTGTGTGTGTGAGGTCTTGTGAAACACACAATCGGGTCCAGATGTTAGCAGAACAAAAGGATCGTTGTGTGATCTTTTATTTTTTCCTCTCTTCGGTGGCTTCACTGACGATCTGCTGAAGTTTTTCCCGTTGAATCAATTTGATGTTTTTTTATTTCCCATCGCTGCTGGTCAGTATCTGAAACCTCCTCCTCTTCTTCCTCTTCTTCCTCCAGGATGAAGAGAACCACTTCCTTGCTGCTGTTGGGCGTCGTCCTGGCCGTCTGCCGGGCTCAGGTACCGCCTCTTCGCCCTCGGGCGCTATCCGCCATGTTTGTAGTTCTTTGGGCTCCGTGAACGCGGCTCTCTTTTGATCTGCTTTCAGTCGGAGGCGGGCGGCGGCGGCGAGGAGCCGGCCGGAGACGAGGAGCCCGTGGAACTCTTCACCACGCCGGCCGCCAAGATGGCCGCCGCCACCTCGGACTTCGGCTACAACCTGTTCCGCGCTCTGGCGAGCCGCGAGCCCGCGAGCAACGTGTTCCTGAGCCCCATCAGCGTGTCGGCGGCGCTGACGCAGCTCTCCATGGGTGACGCACAACAAGCTAAACACACAACAAGCTAAACACACAACAAGATAAACACACAACAAGATAAACACACAACAAGATAAACACACAACAAGATGAACCATGCCATGGAGACGAGGTGCCTGCACCTTGCAGACCTCGTCACCAGCTGTGCGTCTGTCTCTGCAGGAGGGTCCGAGAACGCTCAGCGGCAGCTGTACCGGGCCCTGCGGTACCACACCCTGCAGGACCCGCTGCTCCACAACACCCTGAAGGACCTGCTGCTGTCCGTCCACACGGCCGGGAAAGGCCTGAGCAGCGCCGCGCGCATCTACATGGCCCGCCGTGAGTCCAGTGTGGAAATAACATGTGATACATGATGTTCACGTGGAGACACTAAACGACTACAAAGAGACAACAAAGGACTACAAAGACACAACAAAGGACTACAAAGACACAACAAAGACACTTCAAAGAGACAACAAAGGACTTCAAAGAGACACTAAACGACTTCAAAGAGACACTAAACGACTTCAAAGAGACACTAATCGACTACAGAGACAGCTGTGAATTGTTCTGCAGCTCAGAGAGTCTGTTCGTCCTCCATTCGTCCCATTGAAGGAAGGTCTCTGATTGGCTGAGGACGTCTGAGAGAAGAGAGGGCGAGGGGGGTTGAGACGTCGTGAACGTCCCTCATCTGTGAACTCGGCCTTGTTCCTTGATGATGACGTTGTTATTGTTGTTATTGTTGTTGTTGTTGTTATTGTTGTTAAAGGTCTGAGCTTTGCTCGTCTTGCAGGCCGCCTGAAGCAGGACTTCTTCGCGCTGGTGGAGCAGCAGTACGGGACGCGCCCCAAGGCGCTGCTGGGAGGAAGCAAGGACACCAAAGACATCAACGACTGGGTGGCCCGCGAGACCGGCGGGAAGGTGCAGCGCCTCTTGGACAAGCCCCTCCCCCAAAACCCTGGCGTGATCACCGTGAGCGCCGCCTACTTTAAAGGTACGTCGGGCGTCGCCAGATGAAGGAGGAGCTTCGCCGGGATGTCGGGACGTTGCGTGATCGCAGCTCTCTGTCTGCAAACAGGGAAGTGGGCGACTCGGTTCGGCCCGAGCGGAGCGATGGAGAACTTCCAGGTGGACGGCGGCGCACCTGTCCGCATTCCCATGATGCAACAGGACAACTACCCGGTGAAGATGGGCGTCGACTCAGATCTGAGCTGCACGGTGAGGTCTTCTCCTTGAACGCCAAGGAGACGGGTTTAACCCGGTGGAAACTGTGGAACCAATGTTGTCTCCAGACCTCTTCAGAAGAAAAGTAGAAGAATTTCATGCCAGAAGATTGTCTGAATGGGGCATGCTGGGACTTAAAATGGGAGGTTTTTCGCGCACGGTTTCCAGAAGGTCAAAGCTCGGCGGCTCACTCTGTGGTCGTTTCCCCTCCAGATCGCTCAGATCCCGATGCAGGACGACGTCAGCATGTTCGTCTTCCTGCCCGACGACGTGACGTCCAACACGACGCTGCTGGAGGAGAGTCTGACGGCGGAGTTCGTGCAGGACCTCTCCATGACGCTGCACCCGGCCGTCGTGTCCCTGGCGCTGCCCACGCTGAGGCTCAGCTACTCCACCGACCTGCTGCCGCTGCTCGGCGAGCTGGGTGAGTCTGAGCCCACCACGCAAACGCTGCCTTTGTGTTCACATCGGTTTGTTTCCATGAAGAGTTGTGCGTTTAAAACTACAATGACCAGCAGCTGAGAGTTTTAAACATGAAAACATCCTCTTCCTCCTCCTCCTCCTCTTCGTCCCTTGCAGGTCTCTCTGAGTGGCTGGCGACCCCCGAACTGGAGAAGATCTCAAACCAGCGCATCAAGCTCAGCAGCGTCAATCACAAGGTCGTCATGGAGACGGCGCCCGAGGGGAACCAATACCCCGCCTCCGCCTCGGAGACCCGCCCCCTTCTGTCCTACCGGGTGGACCGGCCCTTCCTCTACCTGATCCGGGACGAGGCGTCGGGGGCGCTGCTCTTCATCGGCAGGGTGGTGAACCCCAAGGACCTGAGGATTTAACACACACACACACACACACACACACACACACACACACACACACACACACACACACACACACACACAAAGATACCTGTACTTCTATCTTTGTGAGGACACTGATTTGTTCCCTAGACCCTTAGACCTTTACCTAAACCCTAAATCTAATTCAAACCTGGACCTTAAAACCAGGTCTGAACCCTAAACAGGTGTTTGAAGTGAGGGGCCGTCACTCTGAACCAGGTCCTCACAATGATAGCTGTACCAGTATCCTCCCACACACCTGTACTTCTTTCTTTACTAACAACGCGTTCCTCAGCACATTACCTGGACCGTAGCCTAACCTGAACTAGTCTGAACCCTCAATCGAGTCTTTGACGGGAGGTCCGGCCACAATGTCCTCACTGTGTAGGTCTGACATAAGGTCCCCACAAGGCTAGATATATAACTAAACACACACACACTCTCTTAGCAGGTCCTAGGAGGGTTTCAGGTGCTTCGCTTTGCGTTTCTGGTGGCAGATATTTGCGAGTATATTTTCTTTTGCTTTTTTCTTAAATCACACTGACAATACTCTGAGCTCGCCAAAGGATTGTTTTATTCTAATATTGTCATTTGTGTGGAATGAAATAAACGACAATGAAACTAAACTCTGTTTTCAAACTTTGTAATTTCACTTTTATTTTTCTTTTCATTTAAACTTTGTTCCTTTTGTCTCTCATCGTCCTCGAGGAAGCTTCATGTCTGCAGGACTCCAGTTGTGTTTAGAGACAAATACCAAACATAGCGTCACATACATGTGAAAGATGGTGGGACAACGTGTGTGTGTGTGTGTGTGTGTGTGTGTGTGTGTGAGTCCTTTAGCAGATTCATGAATGTAAAATGTTTTTTTTTCACAAATGGTTTTCTTCAACAGAATAGACGGTGAATGTTATGTATCGCAGTGTAATACACTTTGCAGCCAGCAGGGGCTGCAAGCACACTTGTAATTTTCCTACACACAGTAACGCTTTGTGAAGTAACTCCTGCAGGATTATAGATTAGTCTTTTTTATATTTTGCTTTAAAAACTATCTTTCATTGAGAGGAACGAGTTATTTAAGTAAACACATGAAATGTGAAGAGAAAACCTCTTCTGGAAAATAAAAGGAATGCTGCAGAAAAAAAATAAACAAAAGTAAAGTTTCGTGTAAACAACATGAGGAAAAGAAAAAGAGCAGAATGAAGAATGTAATGATGAAATATGTGCTCAATTAAGTCAATAATTGTTTGTCAAAGGTGTGTGTGTGTGTGTGTGTGTGTGTGTGTGTGTGTGTGTGCGTGTGCGTGTGTGTGTGCGTGTGTGAACATGTGGTTGTGATTTTCCACTCAGATTCCTGAGGTTTCTGAATCGCTGCCAAAAAGAAAGTGAGTCGACTCAAACTCACAAAGAAATGTGAAGAAGAACTCTTCTCCAGGAAGTACTCTGTTCTACTGAAGTACTCAGATTCACTGAAGTACTCAAAGCCATGTTTGGAGTAAAAGTACACATTCTAAAACAGGATCTATATTTTACCTTTTAAATGTTGTGCAGTAAAAGTACAACAGCTACCGGTGAGATGAAGTACAAGTAGAAAGAAGCACGAAAAGAAAAGTACCGGACATTTGTTTTAAAGTACATTATGTATTTGATATATATATATATATATATATATATATATATATATATATATATATATATATATATATATATATATATATATAGATATATATCTATAGATATAGATATATATCTATATATATATAGATGTATAGATATAGATATATATATATCTATCTATATATATATATATCTATATATATATATATATCTATCTATATATCTATATATATCTATATATATATATATATATATCTATATATATATATATATATAGATATATATATCTATATATATATATATATATATCTATATATATATATATATATAGAGAGAGAGAGAGAGATATAGATAGAGATATCTATCTATATATATTATTTTGAATAGAGTATTGTTTTTTGTGTATTTGAAGCTGCTTAGTTTTCTGAATGCAAACTCTTTAGTGTCCACAAGAGGGAGACAAACACCAGTTCAACCTCTGATGCCGTTTCCATTTAAAATATACAAATATATATAAATATATTAAAATCAATATATCTATATAGTTTTACATATGATGTATAATAGCAATACATTATATACATAGTATGTATTACATTCATCATCTGGTGCAATATATAATACATTTAAATACTTTCATATACTGTTTGATAAACGGTCGCTTCCCTCTGGCAGGAGGCTGAGCTGCGTCAGGACAAGACCTCCCGCCTGGTGTACAGCTGGTATTTATGTGGTATTCAGGTGGTATTCAGGTGGTATTCAGGTGGTATTTGGTGGTATTTAAGTACCACTCAAAGAAAAAAATAAGGAAAAAAAAACAAAAAAAACATTCAACAAATTAAATTCAAGACAACGTGAAGTGAAGAAAAATAATGTGACGGGAAGAACTGAAGCGGTTCATTGTGTTGAGATTCATGTTAAAAAGTATTATTGTCTGTTTTCATACACTTTCTTTGCTTAAAATACATGTGATTTCCAAAGTAAATGCTAATATACTAATGTTTAGCAGGTATAATTTGTTAGCATGCCTGAATGTCTGTAGTTCTGCAGGTCTTTGGCACATTAAAGTTTCGACCAGCTGGTGGCGCTAGACAAAGAGTCAAAGGATCCCCAAAGTCAGTCGGGTTCATCCTGTGAGAACCACGAATGTCTGGGTTGAATTTCACGGACATCCTGTCGTTGTTGATCTTTCACTCACCCGTCTCTTCGCTTCCCTTCGAGCAACATTTAGTGGCCGTTAGAGGAACTGCAGCGTATTAAACACCAGCACAGATTCAGACATCCAATATAAAAATAAGTCTTTATGTAATATACAGTTTGTCACAATGTGAGTGTAAAATAACACAGCGTGACATCATGTCTGGTCCTTCACACGAGAGGAACGCCGGCCGTCTCTACCAGTTCTTTGTCCTCTCATCTTCTCGTCTTCTGGTCCTCCATCTCTTCTTTCTCTTTCTCTCTGGCGCTCACCAGCTCGTAGACTCCTTTGGCGGCCGGCTGCGCTTCCTGGAGTCTGGCTCTCCGCCGCAAAACCACGATCGTCAGCAGGAAGCAGAGCAGCCCGCCGCACACGAAGACCACCTGCAGGCCCAGAAACCTGCAGACACACAGACACACACACACACACACACACACACACACACACACACACACACACAACACACACACACACACACACAGGAGGTTATTTTTATAATCCTTTATTAAATCACAGTGGGGAAATGATTCTCCGCATTTCACCATCTGAAGTGATGAAGGAGCAGTGTGAAGCGCCTTGCTCAAGGACACTTGCTCAAGGACACTTGCTCAAGGACACTTGCTCAAGGACGAGGCCGCTTCACAAATACACGAGGAAATTCATGAACCTTCATGAAAATGTTTTCGTGACGCCGGTAACAGTAACGCTGCACTAGTAACTCTGAGCGTCTTGCCAAAGAAAACCAGCAGAAAGCCTCTCACGCAGATCTGCTTTCACTGAAACTCTTTTCTTTGTTTCTTCTTCGTTTTTGGTTGTCGATGCAAAAGTAAAGGAAACTAATTATTACAACAAATTACTGTCTGACCTTCACAATAAAGGTTTTCTGATGCGCCTGTCTCAATATAAGTTATCTATTCATCTATTTACCCACCCACCCACCTACCTATTTATTTACCTATCCATCCACCAGAAGGACTCACCTCTGTCTGAAGCGGTCCAGGTCGTAGTACTGACAGGAAGTCCGCTTGCCACACTTTTCGCCCCACAGGATACAGGTTGTGTCGATGACGCTGCCATACAACACCGGGCCGGGCATGAACGCTGCACACGAACACACACACACCGTCAACCAATCACGACATGAGGATCGGACACATCCGAAAGGCGGCTCCAACCAACACAGAAAACTTTCAATCTGGACAAAGGCTCTTTCTGTTTTTCCCTTTCACAATAAAAGCCCCAGACACACACAGTGAGTGGACAGCGCTACACAGGCCTCTAGAGTTCACCAGCTGTCTGAATGGTGTGACCGTGTTCAGTAAAAGCTCAGACTTTAACCACAGCCCTCGTGTGCCTTGCTCAAGGTGCTGAGGAAGACTCACCGAGCACTCTGAACAGCATGTACTGAACCCCCACAGCAAAGGACTTGTCCTCCGTGGGCACCGTCCTGCAGCACAGACACAAAGAGGAAAACATATTAAATCCAATAATGTTTGTTTTTACAGGTACTAGCAACAACAAACTAGCTATTTTTGTGATTTTTTAAAATCCGCTGATAATAAAAGTAGTTCTGTCTGAAGGTGGCATCATGTAGGACTCTGTCTATCCAACCTGAGTATCATCATGTAGGACTCTGTCTGTCCAACCTGAGTATCATCATGTAGGACTCTGTCTGTCCAACCTGAGTCTCATCATGTAGGACTCTGTCTGTCCAACCTGAGTCTCATCATGTAGGACTCTGTCTGTCCAACCTGAGTCTCATCATGTAGGACTCTGTCTGTCCAACCTGAGTCTCATCATGTAGGACTCTGTCTGTCCAACCTGAGTCTCATCATGTAGGACTCTGTCTGTCCTACCTGAGTCTCATCATGTAGGACTCTGTCTGTCCTACCTGAGTATCATCATGTAGGACTCTGTCTGTCCAACCTGAGTATCATCATGTAGGACTCTGTCTGTCCTACCTGAGTATCATCATGTAAGACTCTGTCTGTCCTACCTGAGTATCATCATGTAAGACTCTGTCTGTCCTACCTGAGTATCATCATGTAAGACTCTGTCTGTCCTACCTGAGTATCATCATGTAGGATGGCGTCTGGGAGAACGAGGCCACGAAGCTGGTGAGGCCGAGCAGAGACACGAAGGGCAGCAGGAGGCCGGAGCAGCCGCTGCCACAAGTTCCTGGAGAGGCCGAGCCGCGACCAGTGACACACCGACACTCAGTGTAGTTCTGCAGAGACGAGGTGAGACTTTATGGTCTGTTTGAATCTAACAGACCATAAAGTACTAAATGAACACCATGCTGTATAGAAGAAGACTAGAAACGAGAGATTGAGAATTACACTTTGTCTATAAACTTCTATACAACCAGAGGAGTCGCCCCCTAGTGGTCAGGAGAGAGAATGCAGCTTCAACACATGAAGCATGGACTTCTATACAACCAGAGGAGTCGCCCCCTAGTGGTTAGGAGAGAGAGAATGCAGCTTCAACACATGAAGCATGGACTTCTATACAACCAGAGGAGTCATTGAGGACTAGAGAGTTCAGCTCTGGTTGTATAATCCTTGTCGAGATGAAGCCCTGTGGGAGATGAGTTGCAGGCAGTGAGTCTGCAGCTGTTCTCTGGCTTCACTCTCTTCCCGCATCTCGACATGAAGTCACTTCCTGCACATCTGGTCATCTTTAGTCTTAAATAGTATTTTCACTTTCATGTTTACGTCTTAAAAATGCAGTTACAGCCACGATGAAAACGAGAACGCGAACAATATTCATTGATGTTCCAAAGGTAAAGAAACAGTTTCACGTCGTGATCGTTGAGCAGCATTAACTTAAGATGTTGGAAAGTGAACTTTTTATATTGACTTTTTCAAGTCTGTGAAATAGAAATAAATCCACAAAACCACCGGACAGCCATGAAGAGAAGAAACCGTCCCAATGCTTTGATTGACAACTGTCCATCATCCATCCATCCATCATCCATCCATCCATCATCCATCCATTTATCCTTCTTTTCTTTCTCCGTCCATCATACTGAAGGTTTCACAGAATGTTTTGTTTCACTTTGCATAGGAATCTTTTCGGTTCTTATTCGAGGCTTTGGAAACACAAACAAAACAGGACGAGCTGTAAACAAAAGCGACTTCTTACTGTGGCATTGTTGAACTGATCTGTTTCCATGGCGATACAGCCGGCGTGGCAGGGAGACCTGAACTCGACACCATCAGAACCGCAGACCGGGTTAAAAGCCTCCTGAGGACACCGACAGCTGGAGCTGCACAGCAACGCATCTCTGCCACACAAACACACACACCTTTAATCGGTGGCCTGTGCAGCCTCTGCATCCTGTTCTCTGTGCAGGTGAGGCGATGCTGTGCTACCTCGCGGGAAAGACGCCTGCGATCTCCTGCGTGGGGCAGCCGAGGAACAGCAGCGGCGTGGAGGACAGCGTGCAGAGCAAGATGGCGGCGCTGCACAGCTTGCTGGCCCCGCTCACCGAGAGATTCATCCGCCGCATCAGGACTCCGCCCAGCACGGTGCCGAGCACCGCCAGCGGGATGCAGACCGCACCTGGGGGGGTTAGAGTCCGTTAGAGCGCCCTGCGGCCGCAGCGTCACGACTCACACCCGCGCGGCGCCTCACCGATCATCATTGTGGACAAGGACACGGTCTGGCTGAACTGTCTCTCGATGAACTTGGCCATGAAGGTGGCGAGGCCGGCCAGCAGCGCCGCCAGGTTCACCTGCGCCAGAACCACCAGCAGGTAGACCGGACTGCGCATGGTCCGCAGAGCGATGCGGGGGAAGCCTGAAGGACAGTGAGGAAGACAGTGAAGAGACGAGGTCAGAAAGCTGGAGGACACCAAGGAGACGAGGTTTGAAAGCTAGAGGACACCAAGGAGACGAGGTTTGAAAGCTGGAGGACACCAAGGAGACGAGGTTTGAAAGCTGGAGGACACCAAGGAGACGAGGTTTGAAAGCTGGAGGACACCAAGGAGACGAGGTTTGAAAGCTGGAGGACACCAAGGAGACGAGGTTTGAAAGCTGGAGGACACCAAGGAGACGAGGTCAGAAAGCTGGAGGACACCAAGGAGACGAGGTTTGAAAGCTGGAGGACACTAAGGAGACGAGGTCCCTACAAAGCATCGCACTGCAGCGGGGGCAATTAAAGGGCAGTGGACATGAGGTTTACTGCCCTTTAGTTGCTCCACTGCAGCCTCATCAGACAGAAAACAGAGGACAGGAAACAGAAGAGGGAATAGAAAAGTCCTACTTTTAAGGAACTGAAGAAGAGAGACTTCCCGGACCGGGTCCGTCTGCTGCTTGCCGTCCGGTCTGGACTCCACCGCGACGTCCTCGTCCTGGACATATATGGAAGCAGAGCGTCACGGCTTCAGGCGTTCATGCTCTCGGCTCTGAGAGAAGCCTCGACATGAACCCGCGCCGACCTCCAGAGATGGAAACCCAGAGTCCGCGGCATAAACATCAGATTAGTTTTAAAAAGTTATGACGTGAGATAAATAAATCTCGGTGGTCCGAGCCGGAAGATACGAGCCGGCTGGTCTGGCTTCTGGTCTGGACTTGAACCCGACGGACCGAAAGCACCGAGTGAAGCTTCTAGACGAGCATCAAGTCATTAGATGCAGATGGAGGCTCTGCAGCTCTTCCCACTGGTCAAGGAGTACGAACCCCAAATGAGCTATCACACCAGAGAGGCTCCAGGAGTCAGAAACTTGTGATGGAGGAAGAAAAAGAAAAGACCGTTTTGTGGCTTCACAGGTCCTAGTAGGGTTTATTAGAACGAGGCGTGTTCAACCATAAGTCTCCTCTCACGAGTTTTACGGGATCGGAGCAATTTAAATGAAGTTAAACCGCCACGAGGTCGTGGAGGGAATGAAGGGAACGTTTAAGGAAACTGTGTCGACTCGGTGCTGATCAGGTTTAATTACAACCTCTCTGTAAATGTGTCCGCTCAGCATCTGAGACTCTGAGTCTTAACTCCAGGCTCATGAACAAACATCAGACTGGACTCCACCCGCTGATGTTTCCTGCCAGCCGCTTGCTCAACAGCAGTTTAATCACTTTAAACAAACAAGCAGCCAAAGTCCAGATTCTTATCTGACAGCTCAGTGAAGACAGACTTCACTTTCACTTTGAACATCACAAGATGTTCAGTAGAGACGCACAAACACGTGGAATCAACACTTCAGATGGTTTGTTTTGTCAAATTAAAGCAAAATACACATTTCAAGAGAGATTGTTTAGTGAGTTGTGTTGAAGCTCAACGATTAAGTATTGACTCTTTACTTCCTGTTCCTGTTAATAATTGATTTGTATGATGGTTTTAATCATTAACTTTGTTTCCAGTAATAATAATTCATGAACAGCTTCAGCTCCCGTCAGCGTTCAGACTCGAGTTGAAAGCCAAAAGTTAAACTCTGGAGCTCATGTTGACGTCGCTCATGCAGGAGACAGTGAAAGTGATGGATGTTGGTTTTAGTCTCTTTCACTTTAGAAGGAAAGTGTTGTGCAATCTGGACCTGAGCCAACACTCACAACCGGTTGAGCTGAGGTTGCTTCACAACACGTGTGAGTTCATCTGGATGGTCTCAGAGTTCTGGCCCTTCATCTTGTTAAAGAACACATCTAATGACCTTCAGCTGGTCGTTCACATGGTTTTATTAACCCGCTCACACCTTCTGATACTCAAGGTTTTGTAATCCTCATGAAGAACCGGTGAAGGTTCTTCATGACCCCGCGGTGCCGTTGGACCTTCCTCACCTCTCTGGGCATGCTCCTGGGGAAGAAGAGGTACGGCAGCGCGGCGAGGAAGAGGAGGCCGGACGCCACGAGGAAGCCCAGCCACCAGGCGCCCACCCAGCGCAGATCCTTATGGGTCAACTGGATCTGGTCTGGGAGAACGAGGAGCAGGAGGAGAACTTGTAAATGACTCTTATCAAGTTGTATTAATGAGGTGACAAACCTTTATGTGTTAGCCCTCTCTCTGTTAGCCCTGTGTGTTCTACAGCTCACACGACCTTCATGTACCAGACCCTGTTGTCCTTGACCTCTGAAGAATCGGCAACTTTTTGCCATTAAACAAACAAAAAGGAGATAAACTTCATATCACTTTCATCTGAAGGTCTGTTGGATTAATGTTGCAAGGCAACACAGGCGGCGCCGCCACACCTGAACAGGTCTGACGGCTCCTGGTTCACATGTTGCAGCTCAGAGCGTTGTGTTTGTGAGCTGCTGCTCGTTTCCCAGCATGCAACACAGCTTGTATAAACTGTGCTGCATGTTAGAACACACAACATGCCGCAGGTTAATGAGTCACAACACCACAGCAATAAAAACTATGAAATACTGGTTCATATGCAGAACAAAGGCCAACATACTCCTTCGATCTCTTATGGACACACTCATACACAAAAAGATGCCATGTGGGGACCGCGAACGAGCACGAGGACCTTTAACGCTGAAGACAAAATGTGTTAAAAGTCATTCAACTACGAGCCTTTTGAGGAAGTGGAGACCAGACGATGTCCCCCCCCCCCCCCCCCCCCCTCACACACACACAAAAAAAACAGTCTTTTGTTTAGACAAAGTCAGCTCCAGTAATCGAGCGGCGTCCGGAGCGTCTGAGTTTCAGTGAATGTTATCGAACCGTCGAGTTCCTGAAATGTGAGCTCAAACAGTTGAACTAGAAACTGATGACCTGCAGCAGACGCTTCGTATCGTCTTCCCTCCACCAAACTATACTTTTGTCATATTCTGAACGAGCTGAAGCTTGATGTTGAACTGAAGACACGACGGTTAGCTTGTTAGCTTGTTAGCAAACACAGAATGTTTGTATAAGTTTTGTCCGTCGCCATCTGACTACATCTGGTCCTGAAGGCGCTGTACGAGCGGCTGCTCACCTGCAGACTTCTTGTCAAAGTCGACGTAAAGACGCAGCATGAAGGAGCCGCTGATGAAGCCCAGCGCCGGCCCGATGGAGGTCACAGCCAGCAGGATGCCTGAGGGAACCAGACCAGAGGGCTAGCTTCAGAGGGCTAGCTTCAGAGGGCTAGCTTCAGAGGGCTAGCTTCAGAGGGCTAGCTTCAGAGGGCTAGCTTCAGACCGTTACCTTCAGAGTCTGTGTATGTATGTGTGTGTGTGTGTGTGTGTGTGTGTGTGTGTGTGTATGTGTGCCAGACCGGAGGGTGTTCTTGTTAACATAAAGGACCAGTATCTCCTACCAGAACTGCATTGTGTGTCTTTTGTGCATTAAGAGCTTTGAACTCTTAACGCACAAAAGACACACAATGCAGTGTGTCTTTTGTGCGTTAAGACACACTGCATTGGTGTCGTTCTCTCAGCTCAGACTGGTTCCAAATGACCAGTAAGAACCAGTGAGAACCAGTAAAACAAGTAAGAACCAGTTCGTCATGTGAGGAGAGGAATGATCTGACAACAGCCTGTGAACACGGAGAGAATGTTTCACGCTGACCGCCGGTCACATGACCGCCGGTCACATGACCCCATAAGATCTGGCGTGCAGTACCGAGGTAGAGCGGCGAGTTCTTCCTGCTGGCGTAGTCGTCGATGAAGGAGATGCCGAAGGGCTGGATGGGCACGGCGGCGACGCCCAGCAGCAGCTGACCCAGCAGCAGCAGAGGGTACGCCTGCAGGTGGGCGTGGCGCTCCGGCCGGCCGCAGCTCTGATTGGTGGACGAGGTGTCGAGCGAGCCCTCCGATTGGCAGAGGCCGGAGCTGTTCTGAGCCGGGGCTGCGGAGGACGAGAGGGGGCGTGTCCTACTTTACAAAGCAAGTCCAGGTGGTGGCGCTGTTGAGTCTAGTTTCTGATGTTATTCATGATACAGGAAGCATGTATCTTTTTTTTTTTTTAAAACTTTTGTCAGAAACACTGAAATCTTTTCAGGGTGTTTCGTCCTCCATCTTTAGCCTTATTTCAATCAGCTGATATGACTTTAAAATATGTAGACAAGTTAAATTAACACCAAAATGGAATACTCTAAATGCATTCATAACTGTGTGTGTGTGTGTGTGTGTGTGTGTGTGTGTGTGTGTGTGTGTGTGTGTGTGTGTGTGTGTGTGTCTCACAGCTGATCTGGTCTGTGTACCGGTATTCTTCTCCCAGGAAGTGCGGCAGCGTCATCAGCAGTGAGGCTCCGCCCGCCAGCAGAGCTCCGCCCCCAATGAACCGCGGCCGGTGGACCCGACTCCCCAAGAAACTCACAAAGACGATGAGGACCGTGTTCCCCACCTACACACACACACACACACACACACACACACACACACACACACACACACACACACACACACACACACACACACACACACACACAGTAGAAATAAGTTTGTTGGAATCCACTATGTTTCTATACAGTAAATGTGTATGAAGAGAGATTTGTGGGACTAAAGACAAAGTACGTTGATTTTTATTTGTGTTAAAGTTTCTGTCTCTCTAGCGCTGAACATCCTGCGCCACACACACACAATGATGATGATTAAACTGTGCTAGCTATTTCCAGGCTTTTGTTAACGTTTTAAACTCTTTTTTGTTTTTGCTCTTTTCCGCTGAAACCCCATGAAAAGTGAATATGAAAGTTTTTTGCGTTTTTTTGTGTTTTTCATGGAAACGGCTGATTGAATCTCTTAGAAAAGTCACAGCACACGAAACCCCTTTAGGACGCACGCTACCATGCATTTTGACGCATGTGCTAGCAACGCCGCGAGAGCAGATACTCAACAAAGTTTTGTGGGACTATGAATAATCCTGCAGGAGTACAAGCAAGAGCCACACTGAAGAAGAAGAAGAAGAAGAAGAAGAAGAAGAAGAAGAAGAAGACTCTACCTCGTTGAAAGCCGCCAGCAGACCAGACTTCTGGCTGGAGAGGCCGTAGCGGCGCTCGATGGTGGAGATGGAGCTCTTCATGTAACCCGACACCAGCAGCTGAGAGAGCTGCAGGAAGCTGTGACACAGGACGAAGAACTGAGGAAGAGGAGGAGGAAGACAAGATGCATCACTTCATTGATCAGACATTATGATTCAATCTGCGTTCTATTGATGTTCTGGTTATTAGCTGATGGTTCTGGTTATAAACTGATCCTGAAGAGCTCCAGAACGTGATGAGGAAGCGTTTGAGCTCAGAGAACAAAACCAGGATGAGCTGCAGGAAGTCCGGTTCTGCTCAAAGCAGCAACAACATCTGACGTCACATGAAGAAAAACATTCAACTCAACTTTCACCTGAACTAGAGAACCGTTAAGACATGAAAGCACATCAGCTTTTAATGAAACAGATGCAATATTTTCCACGAGAACTGAAAATGAACCTTGACGCTGAGGAAAGGGCTGCGGTGCCGGGCAGGAGGTCGCGACCCCGCGGGGTCAGAGGTCGCGTCGAGGTCTTTGGCCCCCATGGTTTGAAGAGCGGAACAAAAACCTGGAAGAAAAACACGTGTGGATCACGTGACGTCCTGTTCAAACACTTTGTAGAATAACAGAGAGCGTGAAGAACAAAGAGAAAGAAAACAATAAGAAGAACAAGGGACAATTTCTAGATTAAGAGAAACAAACATCTTGTGAGAGAAAGACGAGGAAAACACAAAGAGAAGAAGCAGAAAAACAAGAAAAAGAAGGCAAGAGCCAACAAGAAGAGAGAGATAGAGATTTCTTATCAGCAGAAGAATGTTAACAGATTAGAAAGATTATGAGGAAACTAAACAAAGAGCCGACCAGAACCAGAGCGGATGAGGAAAGCTGTTAAAGCTGCATTCTCTCTCCTGACCACCAGGGGGCGACTCCTCTGGTTGTATAGAAGTCTATGCTTCATGTGTTAAAGCTGCATTCTCTCTCCTGACCACCAGGGGGCGACTCCTCTGGTTGTATAGAAGTCTATGCTTCATGTGTTAAAGCTGCATTCTCTCTCCTGACCACCAGGGGGCGACTCCTCTGGTTGTATAGAAGTCTATGCTTCATGTGTTAAAGCTGCATTCTCTCTCCTGACCACCAGGGGGCGACTCCTCTGGTTGTATAGAAGTCTATGCTTCATGTGTTGAAGCTGCATTCTCTCTCCTGACCACCAGGGGGCGACTCCTCTGGTTGTATAGAAGTCTATGCTTCATGTGTTAAAGCTGCATTCTCTCTCCTGACCACCAGGGGGCGACTCCTCTGGTTGTATAGAAGTCTATGCTTCATGTGTTAAAGCTGCATTCTCTCTCCTGACCACCAGGGGGCGACTCCTCTGGTTGTATAGAAGTCTATGCTTCATGTGTTAAAGCTGCATTCTCTCTCCTGACCACCAGGGGGCGACTCCTCTGGTTGTATAGAAGTCTATGCTTCATGTGTTAGAGCTGCATTCTCTCTCCTGACCACCAGGGGGCGACTCCTCTGGTTGTATAGAAGTCTATGCTTCATGTGTTAAAGCTGCATTCTCTCTCCTGACCACCAGGGGGCGACTCCTCTGGTTGTATAGAAGTCTATGCTTCATGTGTTAGAGCTGCATTCTCTCTCCTGACCACCAGGGGGCGACTCCTCTGGTTGTATAGAAGTCTATGCTTCATGTGTTAGAGCTGCATTCTCTCTCCTGACCACCAGGGGGCGACTCCTCTGGTTGTATAGAAGTCTATATAAGTGACTCTACTTCTCTCTTGATGTATTCCCTCAGTAAACATTGTAAACATGAGTTTATGTCTCAATCTCTAGTTTTAAGTTATCTCTACTTTTGGTCCTGAGATGTTTAATTCAGCGTTCTGTGTTAGGCTCCGCCCTCTGGTTTCACTTCTGGTTGCAAAAAACAAGATGGCCACAGCCGAAATAGCCAAACCTGAGGCTCTAAAACTGAATTCCACAAACCAACGGGTGACATCATAGTTACTACTGTCACTCTGGCGGAGCCCCGCCCCCTTCCAGTGTCCAACACGGGACCTTATTTCAGAATAAAAGCACAGACGGACTTTGTGATTGTGACATGAAGCACATTTAAAGAACTGGCTCATAAAAGTCTCCTTTTGTCGTGGTAACATTTACAAACAGGATCAAATCATTATTTCACCGTTACCGACCGAATATTTATGTATTTTATATGTTTGAGAGCGGCGCCCGGTGGCCGATAGAGGAGCTGCTTTTATTATTCACTCCACCAAAAGGATTCCAGTAATCAGTGGTACGAATAATGAGTCCTCATCATCATCATCATCATCATAATGTACATATTAGTATTAGTATCATTACTCTCTGAAATGTAAAGAGGAAATGAGTGCGTTACAAATACCTTGAAGGTGTATTTAAGGAAGTACTCTGTGTACTGAAGTATCTGCATACATCAGCAGCTGCTTTCACTCATGAATCACAGCTCAGCTGTCAATCAATCAGCTGCTCTGGCTCCAGTCTGCTGCAGCTCTGTGGTTCCAGTAATCCCAGTATCGATCCACAAAGCTCCCAGAGAAACATTCAGGCTGTTGGAGCTGCAGGTCGACTGGTTCCTCTCAGAGTCATTAAACCTCCAGGAGGAAGAGGGGGAGGAGGAAGAGGAGGAGGAGCTGGAATTTGAATCCTGTGTGTTGAAAGCAGCACGAGTGTCTGAGAAAAGGGCCTGTTGCATTGTGGGTAATCATGAGTTTCACAGTTTCTTTATGTTCATTTTGAATAAAGTTTCACAAAAACATAATTCTTACTTATATTATAACATACATAACAAATGTAGTGTATATATATATATATATATATATATATATATATATATATATATATATATATATATATATATATATATAATAAAAATACTATTTGTATTCTCACTGATTTGAGTTGAAACTGAACTTCATGTGTGATTCACGTATTTATTTATTCTTTCTGCTACAATAATATTTACTATCACATATTCATTGTTTTATTTAACTTCCTACTTTAATGGTTAAGATGTCAAAAACTAAAAACACTTATAATACATTCGTCAAAAGGAAAAACATATATCATGAATTATATATAATATATGATATATAACATAGTATACATTATATATTATATATCATATATCATGAATTATGTATTATACATCATATATATTGTATATACTACATTAGAAGTATTTCCATCGTGACCAGCAGGTGGAGCCAGACTGGATCTGAACTTTCTGCCTCAGTGACGGAAAGTACATCAGTAGTACTACTACTTGAGGTACACGGGTTGAGGTACTTGTACTTGTATTTACATCTAACGGTACTTCCTAAATGCATGAAAAGTTTATGTATACTATTGTATATTATATTTATATGCATGATATATACAATAATAATAATAATAATAATAATAATAATAATAATTGTAAGTTCTCTCTTTATACATACAATCCTTTAATGGCTTATAATGTGCACTATTTCTTGTTACTTATTGAAGTACTTATGAGGACATTATGATCAGTAATGAGGCGTTGTTGTGTTTCATGAGAGGATAAATACATAAATATTAATAAGATAAGCAGCGTGAAGTTCTGCTGAAGAGACAAACACACAAAATGACAAAAGTTAAGTTAAACTGTGAAATGAAACTTCAGTGACCCCGAAGGAGTTCTCTGTGTTATTGTTTGTGGTTACAGTTCAAACTGTTGCATGCTGGGAGCTCAGGGGACCTCACCGCCCCCTCATGGTCCAGTTTCATCACCGCCGGGCTGCAGTTGCCACAGCAGTCGGTAATGAGCGTTAATTCTGAACCCGATGTGCTCATTAACGAGTCCGCCGTGACCGGCTCCCGGACAAAAACACTTATCAACAGTCTTCTGAGGTAATTAGCCCTCTGGGAGCCGAGAGGGGCCCGCTGGTCATGAAACCACTAATGAAAGCCAGCGGGATCCACAGGGACACTGGTTTCTACCTCCAACAGATGACATCAGAGAGTGAACAAAGAACTACAAACAAAAGTCACAAAACAGCAAAGGTACAAACACCTTGAGTATCACAATCACAACGATAACACGAGAGGCGAGGCCAAGGCCTTGTTCTGCAAGACAGTCAACAAACTCTCTTTACCAGATCAATGACGTCATCGGGGTCATCGGGGTCATCGGGTCATCGGGGTCATCGGGGTCATCGGCGTTATTGACGACATTGACGTCAGTAGTCTTTGGTTGGTGGATTGGTTGTTGCTAATTTCCACCAAAACATTTGATTGTAATGAAAACCGTTAGTGTTCTGTCCTACAAATGGCTTAGCTTAGTACAATACTTCATGCTAAGCTAGGCTAAACACATCCTGTACACAAAGCTGTTCTTTGTGTATGAAAATAAATGAACAGAAAGTGAACAAGAATGAACGTTCTTCTCAGAAACATTCCTGCAGGAGATGAAGTGGTGGAGCGAGAGTTAGTATGAAGACAGAAGACCGGTCTGTCCGTCGGCCCCTGAACGCATCGCTGCCCTGTTAATTCTATTAACCTGCCGGTCAACGAGACGCCCGGGAGCGCCGAGGCCTCCGGGACCCACAACAGGTATTAACACACCTGTAGGAAGTTACATGACATCACACCTGTATGAAGTTACATGACATCACACCTGTATGAAGTTACATGACATCACACCTGTATGAAGTTACATGACATCACACCTGTAGGAAGTTACATGACATCACACCTGTAGGAAGTTACATGACATCACACCTGTATGAAGTTACATGACATCACACCTGTATGAAGGCTGATGGCGCTGAAGGCTCACGTTTAGGAAACATCATGACCTAGACACAACAACACAACAACACAACGACACACAGCTTTTAGAAGAAACCCAACAAACAAACAAACAAAGTGAAAGACGCTTAAAAAACATCTCTACATTGGTCAAGCTTGTGTTCTCTGAACTCGTCCATGATCCAAAACTATTTGGACTTTTCTATTTGTGTTTGAGTTTTGAGTATTGAGGTGTGTGTGTGTGTGTGTGTGTGTGTGTGTGTGTGTGTGTGGGGGGGGGGGGGGGGGTAATGGTGATTCTGAACTCTCTTGTGAGGAGTCGGGTCACTTCCTGTCATCAAACTGACACCAGGACTGGAAGGAGGGAGACGACCTGCAGCTGCTGAGCAGCAGCGACGGTTCTCTTCAGCCAGTTTGTGTCACTTCTTAAAGGTACAGTACATGAACACAACACTGGATCATCAGGGGCCAAAACCTTCACACGTCCACCTCAAAGTGAACACACAAGACAACGCCGTGGCCTTCATTCCCTTTGAGTTAGTATCCTTCTTAATCCTGAAGCAGACCTCCATGGGGCCCCAGACCCTCACGGGTCCCAGACCTCCACGAGGCCCCAGACCCTCATGGGTCTCAGACCTCCATGGGGCCCCAGACCCTCACAGGGCCTCAGACCCCCATGGGGCCCCAGACCCTCATTGGTCCCAGACCTCCACGAGGCCCCAGACCCTCACAGGGCCTCAGACCTCCACGGGGCCCCAGACCCTCACGGGTCTCAGACCCTCACGGGTCTCAGACCCTCACGGGGCCCCAGACCCTCACGGGGCCCCAGAGGACGTGACCCCATGTTGATCTGTGGGACCAGAGCAGCTGGTGGGTCCGGCGGCGCTGGAGGCTGCAGAGTTGCTCCTGCTGCAGCACACGGTCGCCGTAACAACAGCGGTGAGGTCATCGTGCTCCTGCTCCGTTGTGGAGGCGGAGCTCCTCTCCAGCGGCCTGCAGGTCAAACCCTGGCTCTGTTGGATGGAAGCAGGACTTGACCTCTGACCTCTGAGACGAGTAGTTATCTGCCCGTTCTCACGTTGATGTTAGAGAAAGCTCTGTAATCTCTTCTTCGGCTTCCTGTCATGCAGACGTCCGTCATGTTCTCCCTCTCCTCTCTGAGCGTCCTGTGTTCTCCGGTCGATCCTCTGGAGAAGCTCTGGATCCTCTTCCAGTGAGAACCAGGAAGTCAAGAAGACTCCACGTGTGAGGAGCGAAGTCCAAACAGAACGTTTGGTTGCCGAACAAAATAAAAATCACATTTACAGTCATCAGAATAAAATCTGATGACTTCACTTCCTGGAGAGACCAGCTCGCTGGAGGCCCGTTGCCCGGCAACCGTTGACCCGGAGCCCATAAAAGCGTCTGCAGCTCGTCGTCTGGCCTCAGGTGGAGGTGAGCCGCCGCTGAGCACGCTGCACGCTGCACGCTGCACGCTGCATGCTGCATGCCGATGACATCATCATATCATAACAATAATGTGTTTCATGTGAGGCTCTGATGACCTGCAGAGACTCTGCAGATGTTACTGGTTGTATGTGAGAGGAGTCAACACTTTGAATGAGATGTACATATATGTATATATATATATATATATATATATATATATATATATATATATATATATATATATATATATGTGTGTGTGTGTGTGTGTGTGTTACTGTGTTACTATTCAAAGGTTTTGGGTCACCCAGACACATTTTCAGTTTCTTGGATCACAGGTTCTGACATTGAATATCCTTCATTTCATTGAATATCCTTCATTTCATTGAATATCCTTCATTTCATTGAATATCCTTCATTTCTAGAACTGGAGCAGATGCAGAGTTTCACATGAAGTTCTCTTTCTGGACATTTTGAGAGTTTAATGAACTCACAATGTGAAGATCCTCAACCAGCTCAAAGGAAGAACAGTTTCATCACTGCACACGGGTTTTAATGGGTTTTAACGGGTTTTAATGGGTTTTAATGGGTTTTAACGGGTTTTAATGGGTTTTAACGGGTTTTACTGGGTTTTAAAGGGTTTTAATGGGTTTTAACGGGTTTTAACGGGTTTTAATGGGTTTAAAGGGTTTTAAAGGTTTTAAAGGTTTTAAAGGTCTAAAAAAAGCTTTTTGAAGTAACTTCAAGGGTTTTCAATGAGTTTCAAGGATCAAGGTCTTTTACCACTTTTACAATGTGGAGAGTGTATTTCTGATTCATTTCATGTTAACATTTATTTTCATATATATATATATATATATATATATATATATATATATATATATATATATATATATATATATACATACAGAACAATGTAACATCACTCTGGAGCAGCTGGTTAACATTCATACATACATATAGTTTATACATCTGTTGTCTTTATGAAAAGTGTTTCATCAGTGTGTTCAGTGACTCTTTCATTTCTCTGTGACAGATGAGAAATGGAAAACAGTACTTTTGAGGTTCTGACCCTGGAGGGGTTAAAGGTCACCTCCAGGTCCTCCGTGCCCGCCTTCGTCCTCCTCCTCCTCACCTACGTCTTCATCATGGTGTCCAACGTGGGGCTGGTGCTGCTGATCTCGGGCAGCCGGCGGCTGCAGCAGCCCATGCACCTGCTCTTCTGCAACATGAGCGTCAACGACGTCTTCGGCGCCACGATCATCGTCCCGCACGTCCTCAGAGACCTGCTGCTCGCCGCCGACTCGGAGCGGCTCGTCCGCTACGGCGACTGCGTCCTGCAGGCCTTCTGCGTCCACCTGCACGCCAGCGCCTCGCACACGGTGCTCATGGTCATGGCCTTCGACCGCTACGTGGCCATCTGCAGCCCGCTGCGGTACGCCGCCATCATGACCGTCAGGACGGTGGCGGCGCTGTCGGCGGCGGCGTGGACGGTGGCCTTCGCGCTGGTCCTGGTCCTCGTGGGCCTCAGCGTCCGCCTGTCGCGCTGCAGGCGGGTCGTCCTCAACCCGTTCTGCGACAACGCCTCCTTGTTCAAGCTGTCCTGCGAGAGCGTCCTCATCAACAACATCTACGGCCTCGGCTACACGGTGCTGCTGCTGGGCTCCTCCCTCGGCAGCGTGGCGCTCACATACCTGAAGATCGCCGTGGTGTGTCTGCGCAGCCGGAGCAAGTCTCTGAACGGCAAAGCGCTGCAGACCTGCGCCTCCCACCTGGCGGCGTACGTCCTGCTGCTGGTGTCCGGGTTCCTCATCGTGATCCTGCACCGCTTCCCGGCGCTGGCGGGCCACAGGAAGGTGGCGTCCGTCATGGGACACGTCGCGCTGCCGGCTCTGAACGCCGTCGTCTACGGGCTGCAGATCAAAGAGGTCCGGCAGAGGATCGCGGCTTTGTTCCTCAACAATAAAGTAGCTTCAATGGACGTCTGAAGGAAACGCTGTGACAGGAGGAACAGCCAGGGGCCGACGCCATGTGACCAGCTTTAAATGACTTTCAACTAAATTTAAATGACTTTTAACCAAATGTTCATGAGCAAACGAGTGAAATGTGTGTAAACAGTAAAAGTGATAAAATGTAGTCATTAAACTAACAATGAGGATTCAAAGCATACAGTAAACCTTAAATGACTCAAATGAATGACAATAAGGGTCTTTGGCAGTTTGTTTATTCATTGATTAATAATTTTTGTGAACTCTTTTGAAGTGTTTCAGTACAACACTGTCGTGAGCTACATGTTCATTATTCTCTAGTAATAAAACAACTTTCAATGTTTTATTTTATCATTGAAAGTTATATACACACACACACACATATATATATATATATATATATATATATATATATATATATATATATATATATATATATATGTATATATATATATATATATATATGTGTGTGTGTGGTGTGTGTGTGTATATATATTTATATGTGTGTGTATATATATATGTGTATATATATATATATGTGTATATATATATATATATATTTATATATATATATATATATATATATATATATATATATATATATATGTGTGTGTGTGTGTGTGTGTGTGTATATATACATATGTTTCCCATGACATTAACATTAATGACATTAACATTAATGACATTAACGCTCTATTGAAGCACGACATCATTACATCTCAACCTGTTTGTATATTTTTCCAGTTATGCAAAATATGGAAAAAGGGCAAATTGTTTGAGTCAATAAATAATGACGACATGAAGCACGTGACTCAAGTTACTCAGTGGAACTAAATCCTGGTGAGAAATCATACCAGACGCCAACAAATGAAGTGCAGTTAGAATCCAGCTGCTGCTCCTGATGCTAATCGCACGTTAGCATGCTAACAGGCCCACAATTTACTAAATGAACATCAAGACTTGAAACTAGAGATTAAGACATAAACTCATGTTTACAATGTTTACTGAATACATCAACAGAGAAGTAGAGTCACTTATATAGACTTCTATACAACCAGAGGAGTCGCCCCCTGGTGGTCAGGAGAGAGAATGCAGCTTTAACACATGAAGCGTAGACTTCTATACAACCAGAGGAGTCGCCCCCTGGTGGTCAGGAGAGAGAGTGCAGCTTTAACACATGAAGCATAGACTTCTATACAACCAGAGGAGTCGCCCCCTGGTGGTCAGGAGAGAGAATGCAGCTTTAACACATGAAGCATAGACTTCTATACAACCAGAGGAGTCGCCCCCTGGTGGTCAGGAGAGAGAATGCAGCTTTAACACATGAAGCATAGACTTCTATACAACCAGAGGAGTCGCCCCCTGGTGGTCAGGAGAGAGAATGCAGCTTTAACACATGAAGCATAGACTTCTATACAACCAGAGGAGTCGCCCCCTGGTGGTCAGGAGAGAGAATGCAGCTTTAACACATGAAGCATAGACTTCTATACAACCAGAGGAGTCGCCCCCTGGTGGTCAGGAGAGAGAATGCAGCTCTAACACATGAAGCATTTTCCACAAAGTTTCGTACAGATTTTAATTATGTCAAAAATGTACATGTTTTAATATTGTTCATAATTCTGCCAAGAACATTCCTGTTTTTTATTTCAGTTATTTATTTATTTTTTACGAAAAACGTTCCTGAAACAACTTGTGTTTCCAAAGATGGAAAATAAAATGAATTTGGTTGCGTCTTCAACGTCGAGGCGCATTACAGATTTCTGTCAAAGAAGATGGGACGACAGGTGGATTGAAGGTTGGTCTCCAGGTGACAGCCGTCCAATCACAGCTCATAAAAGGCGTCGGGTCCGAGAGGAGCGCGTCCTCGGCGACAGGTGAGCATGAGACTCTGATACCTTCAAGACTCTCAAAGCAATTTCTCTTCTTCATTATTGTTTAAATGAGTTTTTTAAAGTGCTCGATGAAGAAGTCGTGTGTTGAGATGGTTTTGTGCTTCATGTGATAACATTTCCATTTTAAAGTCAAATCAAAAAAGAAACCAGAAATGTCTTGAAGTGCATTTTATTTCATGTATTTCATTTCCATGAAGCAGTGAATTGTTTATTGAACCCTGAAAGTTCAAAGACTTTTACTTTCGAACTACAGCATCAAAATCATTTTGCTATTTTAAAAGAATTGATTTTTTATTGTTTAGCTATTGTAGTTGTTATTCTGGACGCAGTCATGTGATGTTTGATGTGTCGTCAGTCACACACACGTCTTTGTTGTTCACTGGTTGTGAATGTTTTCAGCTGTTGGTGGATTCATTATAATCTTTAAGTTCATTTTAAGTATTTTGTTTTTAAATATTAGCGCAAATAACATTTTGAAAATGGCATTTTATTAAATAATTTACAAAACAATTTCTAATCATACTACAAAGTGACTCATCTTCAAATATGACGCAAAACAAGCTGCAGGTTTAATTGATGTCTTATGTTGTGGTTTGTTTTAATTAAATTAAGTTGTTTTCATGCTTTTTATATATGCATTGCTGTGTACAGAACGTTTAGAACAATAGAACGTTTAGAACAATAGAATGTTTAGAACAATAGAGTGTTTAGTACAATAGAATGTTTAGAACAATAGAATGTTTAGAACAATAGAATGTTTAGTACAATAGAATGTTTAGAACAATAGAATGTTTAGAACAATAGAATGTTTATAACAATAGAATGTTTAGTACAATAGAATGTTTAGAACAATAGAATGTTTAGAACAATAGAATGTTTAGAACAATAGAATGTTTAGAACAATAGAATGTTTAGAACAATAGAGTGTTTAGAACAATAGAATGTTTAGAACAATAGAATGTTTAGAACAATAGAATGTTTATAACAATAGAGTGTTTAGAACAATAGAGTGTTTAGAACAATAGAATGTTTAGAACAATAGAATGTTTAGAACAATAGAATGTTTATAACAATAGAGTGTTTAGAACAATAGAGTGTTTAGAACAATAGAGTGTTTAGTACAATACAATGTTTAGAACAATAGAATGTTTAGAACAATAGAATGTTTAGAACAATAGAGTGTTTAGTACAATAGAATGTTTAGAACAATAGAATGTTTAGAACAATAGAATGTTTAGAACAATAGAGTGTTTAGAACAATAGAGTGTTTAGAACAATAGACAGTAATTTAATGTAGAAATACAAACTAGAATTTCAAAGTAAAATACTGCTGCTCTGTGGTTGTGTTGTGTTTTTTGTGCGATCAGATTTAGTTTGAACTGAATAGAGATTCTAAGCGTTTAAAAAGTGACTTAATCTCTAACGGGATGAAATTATTCTGTTCAGACTTTTTTGTATCGAAACATTTTTGCCTGAATCTTCTTCTCATGATCAAGGTCACCTCCTTCATCCTCACTGAGGACATTTGACGAGCTTTTCAAGATGGCATTTTCAAACTAGCATTTAAGCTAGCCATTTAGATAGCATTTTTGTCAATGAAAATCTCACTGGAACATAATATCAGTAACCATCACATCGTTTGAGCGGTGTTGCAGTGTTCCTGTTGGGCAGCGTCTAGAGGCTCGTGCAGCAGCTCGTGCACTCCTTTTACATTTGGTACAAGTTTTTTGTGTTTTCTGAAAAACGTGAATAAAAAGACTGGCCATTATTTCAGGAAGGTGACGATGCGCTGTCTCTCTTTCCCTCACCAGGCTTCAGTTATCCGTCTGAACAATGGAGAACCAAACTTTAAGTACAGACGTTCTGCAGCTGGAGGGGTTAAAGGTCAGCCCCCAGTCCTCCGTTCCAGCCTTCGTCCTCCTCCTCCTCATCTACATCTTCATCATGGTGTCCAACATCGGCCTGGTGGTGCTGATCTCCACAGAGAGGAGCCTCCAGCAGCCCATGTACCTGCTGTTCTGCAACATGAGCATCAACGACGCCTTCGGGGCCACGACCGTCATCCCTCGCCTGCTGAGCGACGTCTTCACGCCGATGACTCAGCGCTACATTCACTACAACGACTGCGTCCTTCAGGCCTTCTGCGCTCACTTTAACGCCAGCACCACCCACACCGTGCTCATGGTCATGGCCTTCGACCGCTACGTGGCCATCTGCAGCCCGCTGCGGTACGCCGCCATCATGACCGTCAGGACGGTGGCGGCGCTGTCGGCGGCGGCGTGGGCGTCGGCCTTCGCGCTGGTCCTGGTCCTCGTGGGCCTCAGCGTCCGCCTGTCGCGCTGCAGGCGGGTCGTTCTCACCCCGTTCTGCGACAACGCCTCCTTGTTCAAGCTGTCCTGCGAGAGCGTCCTCATCAACAACATCTACGGCCTCGGCTACACGGTGCTGCTGCTGGGCTCCTCCCTCGGCAGCGTGGCGCTCACATACCTGAAGATCGCCGTGGTGTGTCTGCGCAGCCGGAGCAAGTCTCTGAACGGCAAAGCGCTGCAGACCTGCGCCTCCCACCTGGCGGCGTACGTCATCATGTATGTCTCTGGCGCCATCATCATCGTCCTCCATCGGTTCCCTCACTTGTCGGACCACAGGAAGATGGCGTCCATCTTGTTCCATGTAGTTCCTCCCGCCATGAACGCTGTTATCTACGGACTTCAAATCAAAGCCATCAGGCAAAAGATTGTCATCATGTTTAGCGGGAATACTGGAGGTGAAACGACTCACGAGTGAATTTTATGTAAATAACTGCTAATTAAATTGTTGTCTCTGTCAATCAGAAATGATCTTCTTCTTGCTTTCAATATGTATTTCACTTCACTAAACATCCATTTAGTAACAGTTTACTGAAGGTTTGATGAATGAAAACTATGTTGGTATAATAATTTAGTTTAGTTTGACTTGTTTCTCAACTGATTTTAATAATATGAAAGAAAATGTGGGCACATTAAGGGATGCAATGTTAACATATGCTACAACGTTTTTGAGGATAGACTGAGTGATTTTGTGTGTCTTGATGTCCCAAGTCACGCACCTAAGAGGTTCATTAGTTCATATCTTCTAAACGCAATGAGATATCAACAAAGTTCAAAATGACTTTTCATCACATCAAACCAATAATGATCCACATCAAGTTTAGTAAGAAGCAGACCCAGCGTTTAGGAGGAGTGGGCAAGAATGTGTTTTTTACAAAATTCAAAATGGCGGAAAATTTAATTTGGCGCATTTTATTTCCACAGTATACTTTTTTGTAGAGCCGTCCCACCCGGACATGTGTGCCAAATTTCAAGTCAATCGGCCGTAGGTGTGCAAAAAGTGGATAGCTTTGAGAACTAAAGGGGGCGCTAGCGAGATCTTTTTTGCAACTTTTGCCTGACACCCAAATCAGGTTGGAATTTTCACCGATTCAGATTGAGGTGGAACATTTCAAAAGTTAAGGTTTACCCAAAGCGCATCCTGCGGCTGGGAGCTGCGCCTCGTACCTGATTCAACAAAGTCAATCAAATGTCCTGTTATCCAGCTTTTGCCAGGTAGTCCAGCTCTAATTCAGCTAAAGTGAGCCAGTGTTCACTGTGAACTGTGACGTGTTGGAACCAACGAGGCTGAATCGTTGGTTATCATTTAGAGCGTGGCGACAACCTGAAAGGTGCTATTGGTCGTGTTTAAGTCCATCATGTGCAGAACAGTTGGAGACAGTTCGCTCCCCTGTGAATGAAGTAGAATGAAACTTCAAAGCCCTCAGGGTGGAGATGCAGAGAGGCGTCTGATAAAAAGTGTCTTCCAGTCACCTCTGGTCTGACAAAAGGTGAAGCTGACTGAGGTAACGCCGACGCTCACTCACACACGCTGACACTTCAACACTGAGATGTTACCTGTAATCTGGCAGATTGAGGAAAAAGACAAAATGGAATGAAAACAGCAAACCAATAGCAATCAAATGTTTAAGACTTATGCAAATGAAGTATGTTAAATTAATTTGAGCTGCTTTTGATTAAATGTTCATTTTGTTCTCTAAAGACTACACAAATCTGTTTGGCTGAAAAAGCAAAGAACAGTGTAATGTGAGTGTTGATGTGTTGGTGTTTTCTGCTGGACGGACAGATTAGAGGTTCTAGCAAAGTGAAAACATGTCAGGACTCTCTCTTCCTGCCTGGAAGTGTTCACTGCATTCAGCTGCTTGTCCTCAACTCCATCAGGTGAAGTAATGATGTGAGACTTTGAAGCTGCTTTCATTTCTAAAGGTCTGACATTGTTGAGTTTTCTTTCAGTTTACTTTCAAAGCTCATATTCTTTTAAGTATTATATGTTTAGTCATGATCACTGTAGTTAATTGACAGTTCGAAGCCCCTCCAAACAATTTAGGAATTATACCAAAGAGTTTACCTCTCAGTAAACTATACCAAAGACTTTATCTCTCAGTAAACTATACCAAAGAGTTTATCTCTCAGTAAACTATACCAAAGAGTTTATCTCTCAGTAAACTATACCAAAGAGTTTATCTCTCAGTAAACTATACCAAAGAGTTTATCTCTCAGTAAACTATACCAAAGAGTTTATCTCTCAGTAAATGATGCACAGGGGAATGTAATTACAGGTAGTTACAGAATGTGTCTTTAGTTGTTTACAATTTTGTGACCTGCTTACATATAGGTTTACTTGAGGCAAATAAAAGGGAATACTGTAGTGGGATTTGTTAACACTAAGCTAGCTATTTCTGTGTTTCAAAATAAAAGTCTGCCTATCAGGCTTTGTTGGAACAGGCCCGATGTAGTTTTTCTCTGTACATTAGGATCCTAGTTTGACTTAATTATAATGAATTCATTGGGTCCCTTCCAGTTCAGCCCATCATGCAATATTCATCATTCAATAATCAAGATGCACTTCAAATGTATTTTTTTCTTCTTTTGAATAGTGTATTTGACACTGAACTAGTTCATATTTATCTCAGTGATAGTGTCCAAATCAATATCACTGGTTTGTAAAAACTACACTGGCAACACAATAGATGTAAATGTTGATCAAAATCTTATTCCCTTCTGCTCATAACGAAACAAGTAAACAACTCAAAAGTTGACACTGTCTGGTTCATTCTCCATCCATTGGATTTCTGAGCGACGCTGATATGAAAGCTAGTTCATCCGTCTTTCCTTTAAAAGCAGGAAAAGTATTTCTCTCTCTTTATTTGAGAAAAGTTCATATTTGTGTTCACTATGATCTTGACATTCTGTCTCATCTGTTATCATTTACTGAATGAATGCAAGCAAATCTACAAAGCAAAAGCGACTCTTTCTGATTGAACCAATCCATGAACTGTATGAAACAATGGATATCCCATATGTAACTGAATTTGGGAGAAAATAAAACTCCTTGACTTTGTCCAAACAGAAGTTTAAATCCATTTTTTTGAATGATTTCTTTGGGCTTTGTGCATTGTTCCCCCTCCCTCTGCAGCATGGATAATGAATCTGTGGACATGGACGTTCTGCAGCTGGAGGGGTTAAAGGTCAGCCCCCAGTCCTCCGTTCCTGCCTTCGTCCTCCTCCTCCTCATCTACATCTTCATCATGGTGTCCAACATCAGCCTGGTGGTGCTGATCTCCACAGAGAGGAGCCTCCAGCAGCCCATGTACCTGCTGTTCTGCAACATGAGCATCAACGACGCCTTCGGGGCCACGACCATCATCCCTCGCCTGCTGAGCGACGTCTTCACGCCGATGACTCAGCGCTACATTCACTACAACGACTGCGTCCTTCAGGCCTTCCTCGGTCACGTTCATGCCGGGGTCACCCACACGGTGCTCATGATCATGGCCTTCGACCGCTACGTGGCCCTCTGCAGCCCGCTGCGGTACGCCGCCATCATGACCGGCAGGATGGTGGCGGCGCTGTCGGCGGCGGCGTGGGCGTCGGCCTTCGCTCTGGTCCTGGTCCTCGTGGGCCTCAGCGTCCGCCTGTCGCGCTGCAGGCGGGTCGTCCTCAACCCGTTCTGCGACAACGCCTCCTTGTTCAAGCTGTCCTGCGAGAGCGTCCTCATCAACAACATCTACGGCCTCGGCTACACGGTGGCCATACAGGGCTCCTCCCTCGGCAGCGTGGTGCTCACATACCTGAAGATCGCCGTGGTGTGTCTGCGCAGCCGGAGCAAGTCTCTGAACGGCAAAGCGCTGCAGACCTGCGCCTCCCACCTGGCGGCGTACGTCATCCTGCTCCTGGTGGGCTCCATCATCGTCACCCTCCATCGGTTTCCACAGTTGTCGGACGACAGGAAGCTGGCGTCCATCTTGTTCCATGTGGTTCCTCCAACTGCGAACACTATTATCTACGGACTGCAGGTCAAAGCAGTGAGACAAAAGATTATGATCATATTTAAGTAGAATATACCAACAAATACAACGTGATAAAATGTGAGGATACATCAATAAAACAAGTTTGAACTCCAGCATGTGTAGGATTTGACATTTCTTAGTTTGTCTCAATCTCCTA
The DNA here is from genome assembly GCF_023055335.1 of Clinocottus analis. Lineage (NCBI taxonomy): Eukaryota > Metazoa > Chordata > Actinopteri > Perciformes > Cottidae > Clinocottus > Clinocottus analis. Next base: position 17,665,406 of record NW_027175898.1, read on the forward strand.
GAGGATTTAAAGACCTCAAACCTCCAGTCTCTTGTTCTTTTGATTCAATAAATCGAAAGAACGTTCCCACAAACCAGTGAAGAGGTTTACTTGCAATACTTTCGGCACTTTGCTACACAAGTCCGTGATGGGAGCATATGAAATGGGCCCCTGAACCACATCTGATCACAATGGCTGCTTCAGTTCATCAGAACAATTATACTAATATAAACCATATTTGAGTTAGAAAAGCTTTATTTGTTGTGTCCTTTGATTTTTGATACTTGAAAAATGACCGAAACTTAATACTTCTAATAACCACAGTGTTGGACATGATAAAACAATGGTTATAAAGGAATGGTATTGCCAAAAGTAATGCCGATTTGAGTAATGATAAATGTATGAAGAGATGCTGTTCTAGGAGTGAAAGATGAAAATATGGGGGTTGTTGGATGAAGACATGAAGAGATGCAGGTCGAGGGGTAAAGGGATGAAGGGAAGGGAGTCGAGGAATGAAGGGATGAAAAGATGGGTTTGAGGGGTGAAGGGATGTAGAAATAGGATTCGAGGGATAAAGGGATAACGAGATGCAGGTCAAGGAATGAAAAGATGAAGAGATGGGAGTCAAGGGGTGAAGGGATGAAAAGATGCCGGTCAAGGGGTTAAGGGACGAAGGTATCGGAGTAGAGGGATGAAGGGATGAAAAGATGGGGTTGGGAGATAAAGGAAGGAAGAGATGCCGGTCAAGGGGTTAAGGTATAGGAGTAAAGGGATGAAGGGAAGGCGAGATGGGGCGAAGGTGGATGAAGGGATGAAAAGATGGTGGTCTAGGGGTGAAGGGATGGAGCAACATATTCCACCCTCTGCTAGGACTAATGACCAGCTAACGTTGGCTACTTGACCATTGTCCATCTAGAAGCAGTGAATGAAGTCACCATGACATTCCCGGTGGTTCTGTTTTACCGTTTGAAAGTCTTGCATTCAACATTTCTGCCTTCGTCTTCTGTTTTTTTTCCGTTGGCATTTGATTTTTAGCTGCTGCTAAATGTAAAATGTGTCCATATGTACAAACCAATAGATTCAGTGATGATTTCAGGAACCGTCATGAGACTGTGTTGACACTTGTTGATGATAATCCCGTCCTATTTAGTTGTCAAGCGGGGCAATAAATAAGAGTTGCGGGATTTAAAGTCAAGACAGATTTCTATACAGCCTTTTAGATTTACGGTGCAAGGTCCCGTTTCAGTTCATGGCCAAGTTCTGGTGCAGATTCTGGTTCTGGTTTAGATTCTGATTCTGGTTAGTTCTGGTTCAGATTCTGGTTCTGGTTCAGATTCTGGTTCAGGTTCTGGTTGGTTTTGGTTCTGGTTTTAGGCCTCTAAACAATCTACTCACATGGGTCTGTTTTATGAGCGTCATCATTTCCTCCGTGGAAACCCTGATCTACTGCACTAGTAAACACTGTAAACTTACACTTCAAATAACTTTAAAATTACACTGTTAATTTACACTGCAAACAACTGTTAAATTACACAGTTAACTTACATTGTAAATAACTGTTAATTTACGCAGTTAACTTACACTGTAAATAACTTTCAAATTACACGGTTAAGTTACAGTGTAAATAACTGTTAACTTACACTGTAAATAACTTAAATTGTACTCTTAACTTACAGTGTAAATAACTGTTCACTTATACTGTTAATTCACACTGTAAATAACTGTCAAATTTCACTGTTAACTTACAGTGTAAATAACTGTTATCTTACACTGTAAACAACTGTTAAATTACACAGTTAATTTACACTGTAAAGGTGAAGCTTTGGATTAAATGTCAATCTCTTCATTGATGACTTTTACATTATTAAAGCAAAAATGTTTAACGTTAAGCTCTGCGATGAAACCCTGACCGTCCCCCTGCTCCAGATCCAAACCGGTCCTCGTCGACCAATCACAGGTCCTCCATTAACGGCAGCTCGGGGCCCGATGACGTCACTTTCTTCATCATCCAGGGCCTCGCGAGCCTCGGCCAAGAAAAGACGCTCCTCTTCGTCGTCCTGCTCCTGGGCTACATCGTCATCCTGGGAGGAAACAGCATGATTATGCTGATTATGATTTAGATCAGGGTTTGTTTGATTGGTTGTTGTTTGTTGGACCTTGTAAATCTGCATGTTGTGGTAGGACTTGTTCTGCTTTTCATTTTGTGTTTGGATCAAAGTTTTATTGCTGGAAAAAAAAAACTTTTTGGGCTTTTTCTTGAAGTAAATACATATGGGTCCTATTGACCCATAACACCATCGATGTTACTAGAGTTAATAAAGTAAACAGATGCATTTAATAGATGTGTTCTAATAACCCTCAGTGAGAGTCAGGTAACACAACACAAATAAATGATGTCTTTACAGTTTATGTTTTCGTAGAAAACTGACAGAACTATTGTGTAACCTCCAGCAGAGGCCAGGAAGAGCTGTCAATCAGGATGACCTGAGACTCACACTACGTCTTGTTGACTCTTTTGTCCTTTTCCCTAGAAGTTAATGAAGTGTTTTGAGGAACTATCCATTCTGGCTTCTACTCAAGTTTTTTGTGAATGTATTTGAAAAGGTTTTGTGGTTTAATGGAATAAATAGAGGCGCTTGCTCAACGGCTGATAGCAATGTCAACGCATCCAAATCATCATGAAGAGAAACTGCCATGTTATAAAGAAGGAGAAGGTTGGTTGTGTGAAACCAAAAGAGGGATTTTTGTGTTCTGTGTGAAACAAAGAAGACGTTGACTCATTTTACGATAGTTTTGTTGCGTAACTTCCAGACTTCACAGAGGCCAGTTACATATTTAATTAACTGTGATCGTTTCCTCGGCTTTACAAAGTGTTGTTTGTGGCCTAAACTAACAATAACTAAACAGACGTAGTTGTTATTCAGCAAAGAAAACTGAAACAGGCTCAAACAACAATTAATATTTTTGGCGTATAGTTTTTTTTTCACAAAACCCTATAATGACCTAATATCATGGTAAACACATTTAAGAATTACTAGGTGGAAACAGTATGTACATTTAAATGGATTCATTGGGGTTTCACTTCATCAAAATTTTAGTTTGAAAAATAATTTAGCTTGCAGTAAGAGGACAAAATAAATTGGTGTTATCAATAAAATGTATAGTTTAACAATTAACCCTGCTCCTCTGTGATATCAACATTCTGTATTTTTTCTTCCACACACACGCACGCACGCACACACACACACACACACACACACACACACACACATATATATATATATATATATATATATATATATATATATATATATATATATATATACATATATATATATATATATATATATATATATATATATATATATATATATATATATATATATATATATATATATATGCACAATGACCAGCACACGACTGTATGGGAGGTCAACAACACACCGCACAGAACCTTTGACTCTGGTTCAAACATTTCATTCCAGCCTTTATTGTTTGTCACTGGCAGATTTTATACGTAACATATTTATACATACATATACCCAACTCATATTGTGTGCTTCACATATTTCAGGAAATAGCGTCAGCTCTGTAAAGGCCAAACATAATTTAATTTCATAATTTTTCGAACTTAAAACACCAAAACATATGTAACATATATTTTTAAATACAATGTGGACATTTAGGTTAAATGTGATGTTTTTCTTCTCAATCTGGAAATGTTTTGGCTTGAAGTTTAAACATTAACTTTAGTTCTTGACTCAGAATAACGGCATCACTGGTTTAGATCGAAATAATTTTGACAAGGATTTGCAGATCTCTGCAGATTGCACGCCATAGATGATGGGGTTGAGGCTGCCGGGGATGAGAACAAACAGAATGGCAGAAAGTTTCCTGTAGTCTGAGTACTGAGGGAAGCGATGCAGAATAATGACAATAAACCCACTGATCAACATGATCAGATACACCACCAGGTGAGTGCTGCAGGTCTTCAAGGCTTTACTGTTCAGAGACTTGCTCTTACTGGTGAGACACACCACAGTAATCTTTGTGTAGGTGATAACCATGCTGCCGATGGAGCACGTGAACAGAACCACAGTGAACGTGAGGCCGTACACATTATTAATGAACACACTCTCACAGGAGAGTTTAAACAGAGAGGCGTTGTCACAGTAAGGGTTCATGATCAGAGTCCTGCATCGGTTCAGCCGTATGGTCAGACCGAGCAGAACCCCGACCAGAACCAGAGCCACTCCCCAGGCCGACACCGTCAGCTTCATCACCATCTTGTTGGTCATTATGGCCGCATAGCGCAGAGGGTTACTGATGGCCACGTATCTGTCAAACGCCATGATCATGAGCACGGTGTGAGCGGTGGTACCTAACATGTGTGTGGTGAACGCTTGCACCACACATTCATAATAACTGATGAAGCGCTCAGAGGAAGGCTTCATCATGTCTAGAAGCAAACGAGGCATCAGGATAGAATTTCCAAGAATGTCATTTAAGGGCAAGTTGCAGAAAAGGAGATACATCGGCTGGTGAAGGTTCTTATCAATGAAAACCAGACATGCAATGCCGACGTTCAAAAGTATTATTAAAATGTATGAGAAGAAGAGAAAGAGGAAGACGGGGTAGGCAGATTCCTTTGAGACGTTCAGCCCCTCCAGCTGCAGCGTGAGACTGTTGAATGTGTAGTTCTCCATCAACCTGCAACGACACGGCACAGTTTACACTTTACAGATAACTGCAAGCAACATAAACAATGAGGTTCTACTGGAAAATGCACTTCAATAAAAGACTAAATACATCAATAATAAAGATAGAGATAATTGCGTATAATTTGATCAAACATGTTCAATGTTTGTTTTAGAGAAAGACTGGCCTGTTTGTTGTTTAGTGATGCCTCCTGGGAGTCTTCTCGTTCATCCGTCTTTAGGCAGTTTCTTGTGTGTCTGTTGCTAGCTAACACTCAACAAACCTCTCCTCCTTGATTGCACTTTAATATAGTCGCAGTTCAATTCTCAGTGGGAGATTTATGAAGAGTTATGAAGCAAGAATTCACAAACAACCCTTTCTTGGCCGTCTGAGAGTTATAGTTATAGTTTTGACTTTAGATCTCACACACACATGTTGAACGTTGTTTTTCCGAAAAACATGACTTATCTTTTTAGTTTTGTTGATTACATTCATACAAAAATAAACAGTACACAATATTATATATTACATAAATTGAGTATTATGTTTTACATTATGTCTAGATAGAACAGTGCGGACCCAGATAGACCCCAAGAAAATATTGTGGGATTTTAAGCAGGGTCTCGATGGGGTTATGTTAGACCAAAGACAAGGACATGTTTGGGTTATGTTAGACCGAAGACAGGGATAAGCTGGGGTCAAGTTAGACTGTTGGTCATCACGACCGGTTATGTGGTAACCATTTTGATGCACCATGAAAAAGGATTTTTCTTTGCTGGTTTGTAGTCAAAATATATTTGTTAATGAAGAAGATGAATTAGCAGCCTTAGGCCGGAGATCAATGATCGATTTTGTAATCGTATCATCTGATCTGCGGCCGTATGTCTTGGACACTCGGGTGAAGAGAGGAGCAGAGCTGTCAACTGATCACCACCTGGTGGTGAGTTGGATCAGATGGTGGGGGAGACGGCAGGAAAGACCTGGCAAGCCCAAAGGTGTCGTGAGGGTGAACTGGGAACGTCTGGCTGAGGGTCCTGTCCAGAAGGTCTTCAACTCCCACCTCCGGAAGAACTTTTCACGCATCCTGAGGGAGGTTGGGGACATGGAATCCGAGTGGACCTTGTTCAAAGCCTCTATTGTGGAAGCGGCCGCCAGGAGTTGTGGTCGGAAGGTCGTCGGTGCCTGTCGCGGTGGTAACCCGAGAACCCGGTGGTGGACACCGGGGTTGAGGGAAGCTGTCAAGCTGAAGAAGGAGGCCTTTCGGGCCTGGTTGGCCCAGGGGTCTCCTGAAGCAGCTGACGGGTAGCGGCAGGCCAAGAGGGCTGCAGCTGCGGCGGTCGCAGATACTAAAACTCGGTCATGGGAAGAGTTCGGGGAGGCCATGGAGAAGGACTTTCGGTTGGCCTCAAAAAGGTTCTAGCAAACCATCCAGCGGATCAGAAAGGGAAAGCAGGGCCTAGCCCAGGCTGTTCTCAGCGGGGGAGGGGAACTGCTGACTCGGACTGGGGACATCGTCGGGCGGTGGCAAGAGCACTTTGAGGAACTCCTAAACCCGGCCAACATGTCCCCTGGGGAGGGGGCAGCGCCTGAGGACCTTGGGGTGGGTGCACCCATATCCCTGGCAGAGGTCACTAAGGTAGTTAAAGAGCTTCTTGGTGGCAAGGCGCCGGGGGTGGATGAAATCCACCCTAAGATGCTGAAAGCGCTGGACATTGCTGGGCTGTCTTTGCTGACACGCCTTTTCAGTGTCGCATGGGGGTCGGGAACAGTGCCCATGGACTGGCAGACCGGGGTGGTGGTTCCCATCTTCAAGAAGGGGGACCGGAGAGTGTGCTCGAACCATCGTGGTATCACACTGCTCAGCCTCCCGGGAAAAGCTTATGCCAGGGTGCTGGAAAGGAGACTCCGACCGCTTGTCGAACCTCGGATTCAAGAGGATCAGTGCGGATTCCGTCCCGGTCGTGGAACAGTGGACCAGCTCTTTACCCTTGCGAGACAAGTACAGGGGTCTTGGGAGTTTGCCCAACCAGTCTACATGTGCTTTGTGGACTTGGAGAAGGCTTTTGACCGGGTCCCTCGGGGGGTTCTGTGGGGGGTGCTGCGGGAGTACGGGGTGCCGGATCCATTGGCACGGGCTATCCGGTCTCTGTACGCCAGCAGTAGAAGTTGTGTCCGTATCCTCGGTATTAAGTCAGACACGTTCCTGGTGGGTGTTGGCCTCCGCCAGGGCTGCCCTTTATCACCGGTCCTGTTCGTGATGTTCATCGACAGGATTTCTAGGCGCAGCCGGGGGGCGGAGGAAATCCGGTTCGGGGGCCTCGTGATCGCCTCTCTGCTGTTTGCAGATGATGTGGTCCTGTATGCCTCCTCGGACCGTGACCTCCAGCATTTGCTGGGGCGTTTTGCAGCCGAGTGTGAAGCGGCAGGGATGAGAGTTAGCGCCTCCAAATCTGAGGCCATGGTTCTCTGCCGGAAAACGGTGGATTGCTCCCTGCAGGTGGGGACAACATACCTGCCCCAAGCGAAGGAGTTCAAGTACCTCTGGGTCTTGTTCACGAGTGAGGGTAAGGTGGAGCGGGAGATTGACAGGCGGATCGGTGCGGCTGCAGCAGTAAAACAGGCGCTGTACCGGTCCGTCTTGGTGAAGAGGGAGCTGAGTCAGAAGGTGAAGCTCTCCATTTACTGGTCGGTCTACGTTCCAACCCTCACTAATGGTCAGGAACTCTGGGTCGTGACCGAAAGAACGAGGTTGCGGATACAAGCGGCCGAAATGAGCTTCCTCCGTAGGGTGGCCGGGCTCAGCCTTAGAGATAGGGAAAAGAGCTTGGATATCAGGAGGGAGCTTGGAGTTGAGCTGCTGCCCCTTCGTATCGAAAGGAGTCAGCTGAGGTGGTTCGGTCTTCTAATCCGGATGCCTCCTGGACGCCTCCCATTAGAGGTTTTCCAGGCACGTCCAACTGGGAAGAAGTCCAGAGGAAGACCCAGGACACGCTGGAGGGATTATATCTCCCGGCTGGCCTGGGAACGTCTCGGGGTCCCCCAGAACGAGCTGGAAAATGTTGCGGGTGAGAGGGAAGCCTGGGTCGGTCTGCTAGGTGTGCTGCGACCGCGACCCGACCCCGGATAAGTGGCGGAAAATGGATGGATGGATGAATTGAATACCCAAGCAATATCTTTGATGTACTTTTCCCAAAATGAATTCTGTATTTAAAGGAATACCAACAATTGAGAACCGCAGGCCTTGCCAATGTGTCCTTTTCTTTTTTACTTGGTCAGCGTTCCACTTTTGTTAGAAAGAACATTATGTTACCTGAAAACATTGATGCAGTGCAAGCAGCAGTGAGAGGGTTAATGCTATGGGCGCTAAAGCATGAAACAATAGAAGCTGACCGGTTGCGTCTGGCCTCAATGCGAACAGCAGAAGAAGTAAAAGGGCGCAGTCCCCACTGCTCTTCTTGACTCTGTGGTTCAACAAATGGTCGGAGCCTCCTTTCCAGCACCCTGGCATAGATGATCTCATCCCCCTCCTTGCCACCAAGGAGCTCTTTGACTACCTTAGCAGCCTCCGCCAGGGATAAAGGTGCAACCACCCCCAAGTCTTCAGGCGCTGCCCCCTCTCCAGGGGACGTGTTGGTCGGGTTTCTCTCCCGCCCTACGATGTCCCTCGTCCGGGTCAGTATCTGGAGTTTAAGACCTCCTGGACAGGATCCCCGCCAGACGCCTGCAACCACAAGCAACTCCAGTAAAGGACAAAGCCCAACCCTTCTCCAGGAGCTTGTTTCCAGAGTCCTTGATGTGCGTGGAGGTGAGCCCGACTACGTCGAGCTGGTACCACTCCACCTCCTGCACCAGCTCCGGCTCTTTCCCCGGTAGCAAAAGGAGCTTCCACGTCTCTAGAGCTAATCCATGCTGCCAGAGATCGGCTGGCCCTGGCCTCCTACTTGGCCCGCCGTCCAGTCTGCATCGCACCCGATGCTTCTGCTCCTGAGAATGTACATTTTAGTAAAGCCAGAGAGGTGGGGTCATACGTCCTGGTCGGCTCAGCCTTTACAAAGGTCTTTTAGTTCATACATTAGTTTCAGTGTCAAGAATTTAGCTGCCGCTAAATGTAAAATGTGTCCATATGTACAAACCAACAGATTCAGTGATGATTTCAGGAACCGTCATGAGACTGTGTTGAAACTTGTTGATGATAATCTCTTCCTATTTAGTTGTCAAGCGGGGCAACAAAGAGCAGTTCAGGGATTTGAAGTCAAGACAGATTTCTATACAGGCTTTTAGATTTAAGGTGCAAGGTCCAGGTCCGAATCCAGGACAAGGTCCGTGTCCCGTTTCGGTTCATGGCCAGGTTCTGGTGCAGATTCTAGTTCTAGTTCTGGTTCAGATTCTGGTTCAGATTCTGGTTCTGGTACAGATTCTGGTTCAGATTCTGTTTCAGATTCTGGTTCTGGTACAGATTCTGGTTCAGATTGTGGTTCAGATTCTGTTTCAGATTCTGGTTCTGGTTAAGATTCTGGTTCTGATTCTGGTTCTGGTTCAGATTCTGGTTCTGGTGCAGATTCTGATTCTGGTTCTGGTTCAGATTACGGTTCAGATTCTGGTTCTGGTTAAGAATGTGGTTCAGGTTCTGGTTGATTCTGGTTCTGGTTCAGATTCTGGTTCTGGTGCAGATTCTGGTTCTGATTCCGATTTTGGTTCCGATTCTGATTCTCGTTCCTGTTCTGGTTCAGATTCTGGTTCAGATTCTTGTTCTGGTACAGATTCTGGTTCTGGTTAAGATTCTGGTTGAGGTTCTGGTTGGTTCTGGTTCTGGTCTAGGCTCAGGTTCGGCACAGCTTGATGTTCCTGTCCAGGTTGAGGTACTGTTGCAGGTGCAGGTGCCGGTTCATATCCAGGTCCAGGTTATAGTTCTGGTCCAGGCCCAAGCTCAGGCACATGCAGGCTTAGGCTGGATCCAGGTCCTTGTTTACATCCAGGTGCAGGTTGCAGGTGAGAGCTGGAACAGGTTGGAGAGTCTGATGAAGGGCTTGTTTTCTTCACAGCTTTGCACATTTCTGCCTTTAAAATATAGATATAGAAATATGGCCTGTGAACTGTGACGTGTTGGAACCAACGAGGCTGAATCGTTGGTTATCATTTAGAGCGTGGCGACAACCTGAAAGGTGCTATTGGTCGTGTTTAAGTCCATCATGTGCAGAACAGTTGGAGACAGTTCGCTCCCCTGTGAATGAAGTAGAATGAAACTTCAAAGCCCTCAGGGTGGAGATGCAGAGAGGCGTCTGATAAAAAGTGTCTTCCAGTCACCTCTGGTCTGACAAAAGGTGAAGCTGACTGAGGTAACGCCGACGCTCACTCACACACGCTGACACTTCAACACTGAGATGTTACCTGTAATCTGGCAGATTGAGGAAAAAGACAAAATGGAATGAAAACAGCAAACCAATAGCAATCAAATGTTTAAGACTTATGCAAATGAAGTATGTTAAATTAATTTGAGCTGCTTTTGATTAAATGTTCATTTTGTTCTCTAAAGACTACACAAATCTATTTGGCTGAAAAAGCAAAGAACAGTGTAATGTGAGTGTTGATGTGTTGGTGTTTTCTGCTGGACGGACAGATTAGAGGTTCTAGCAAAGTGAAAACATGTCAGGACTCTCTCTTCCTGCCTGGAAGTGTTCACTGCATTCAGCTGCTTGTCCTCAACTCCATCAGGTGAAGTAATGATGTGAGACTTTGAAGCTGCTTTCATTTCTAAAGGTCTGACATTGTTGAGTTTTCTTTCAGTTTACTTTCAAAGCTCATATTCTTTTATTTATAGAGATGGAGAAAGTCATTGTTTCAGTTCAACCAGACTCAATGCTGCATCTCACTACTGCATTGTATTTCTCATTCATTTCATTTTGCTTTTTGACTGTTTTAATGTTTTCTTAAGTGTTTTAAATGTGCATTATGTTTTGCTTTTGATGGTTTTATGTGAAGCACTTTAAAGTCACCTTGTTGTTGAAATGTGATCTACGAATACACTTGTCTTGCAATGTCATTGTAATTTATGCAAAACATCTTAAATCATAAATAATATTATCATTATCATTCTACTATATCACCTGTTGCTGGTATTTGTTTTTTGTTATGATCTCAATTAATGCTGACATTATTAGTTGCATTGCCAATACCCAAACTGATTGTGTTATCATTGCTATTGTTGTTTATGGTAGTTGTAACTCCTCGTTACATGAATCTTTCTGTCATCTGCGTTGAGTGTGTTGTAACTCTGTTGTGTTGTTCATTGTGGTCACATGACGTCTATCGTGTGTCTGTCCATCCTGGTAGACGATCTCCTCTCTT
>NW_027175898.1:17681427-17733478 GCF_023055335.1 Clinocottus analis
CCTGAAGATCGCCGTGGTGTGTCTGCGCAGCCGGAGCAAGTCTCTGAACAGCAAAGCGCTGCAGACCTGCGCCTCCCACCTGGCGGCGTACCTCGTCATGCTGGTGGCGTCCTTCACGCCCATGATCATCCACCGCCGGCCCGACTGGGCCGACAGCGGGAAGGTGGCGTCCGTCCTGTTCCACGTGGTTCCCCCGGTCCTCAACCCCGTCATCTACGGGATGCAGTGCAAAGAGCTGCGGCTCCGGATCTTCAGGATGATCCAGGGCAACACGAGGGAGAGCTTTCCATGAAGAACTCCACAAACTATGTGCAACAAGTTCAGTGAATTTATGACGAGAAATATTTTTATTCAAGATTAAGTTTAATCTGTTGACTGCGTTTGATTTCATCAGATGGAGAATCATGAAACTGAGATTGTTTGTGAATGAACTAAAAACATCTTTTCTGACTTCACCTTGAATAAAGACAGTAGAACTTAAACGTCTTAAATGTCCAAAACACTTTATTAACTCTTAAACATCTCTTACTGACAGAACTTTGTACTTTAACTTTAATGAAGGAATCACTTTCCTGGTTCTTGTGGTTCTGCGTTCGTTCTCGTGTTAAATGAACTCATTCTGAGTCTCTGGATAAAAGTCTCATCTAAATGTAAAGTAATTGTATTTATTGACACATGATCATATTTCTGTACATTTTAATTGCTTGAGCTTGTTTTCTTGTCGTCTTTCTCTGTAGATACAGTCATGTGTTTAAAGTATTAAATATCCTGCTGGACACTTTAATGGAAGCTCAGTTTAAACCTGTTTTACATTATTATTCTTTCATTTTGACCAAAAGTTGTGACTTCATCTGCAGATTCATGTTTTCATCTTGTTTGAACAAATTATCATAAAGTATTTATGTCAACTCAAAGCTTTCCCTTTACTCTTGAATATAAACATATTGGACACTCAAATGCACCATTTATTATTATGATCATTAGTATTATTACTATGAATAATAAATTATTAACTATTGAAAAATGCATTTTTTTTTCAGGAAGACCACTTTAATAAAAGCACAACAATACATTGTTTTATTTCATTGTTTAGCAGATGCTGAATATTACAATTTAAATTAAATAAAATATGTTGATGTGTCTGTGAAGGAAATGTAAAAAAAGTACTAAAAAGTACTAAATGTGAAAAGTAAAGTTAGGAACTAACTAAAGAATCCTTCATCTGGTTCCTAAACAAACGGGTTGAACGTCGTCTGTGACCAGAAAGAACAGAAACGTTTCCATACAATAATAAATGTGTTTTATTAATATAATAAGAGACATCTTTAACATTGAAGGAGCTCCAGCAGCTCAGAGCTCAGCGTTTGCTCGCTGACGCTCTGCTCAGCGTTCTCCGGATGGATTCTCGCAGCTCTTTGTTCTTCAGACTGTAGATCACCGGGTTCAGGAACGGAGTCAGAGCGGCGTACAGAACCGACACGATGATGCGGACCTGAAGCAGAACACAGCAGGACTTAATGGACGTTTGGCTATTTTATCTCCAGGCCTCAGACACTTTGTGACCACTGGAGTTACATGACTTTAAACCACTTTTACATGACTTCAAACCACTTTTACATGACTTTAAACCACTTTTACATGACTTTAAACCACTTTTACATGACTTTAAACCACTTTTACATGACTTTAAACCATCTTCAAACAAATTTAATGACTTGAACCCAAGTGTCCATGAGCAAACATTGTGTGAAATGTGTGTGTAAACAGTAAAAAGTGATAAAATGTAGTATGAGGATTCAAAGCATACAGTAAACCTTATTCATTATTTAAACTAATTTAAATGAAAATTAATTTATGGAAGCCCATTTACGCCAAAAAAAAAGTCATAATTATGAAAAAAAGTCGACGAAAAAAAATTTTTTTTTGGTGACTTTTTATTTTTTTGTCATACTCTTTTTGTTGTTGTCATAATTATGTTTTTTTGTGTCATAATTATGGCTCTTAAAAAAAAGAAGTCATACTTAAAAAAAAAGAAAAAACAGTTATACTTTCTTTTGGTGGGGATCAGAATTATGATTGTGTTTTGTGGCAGAAATGGGCTTCCATTTGAACGTCATGAACACATGAATATAACACATTTACATGACCTTTACTACTCTTTTTTATTCATTTTTTAATTCAAGGACTTTCCAGGCCTGGAAATAACCATTATAAAACCAGGTTTTCCATGAGCGTGTGAACCCGTCTGCAGGTCCTGAGTCAACACGCTCACAAGGAAAGAGTTGCATTGTTTTGTATAATACAGGAATTTAAAGATAAACTTGGCGATGTCATTAAATTAAATGACAGTCAAAGCATCATTCAGACATGTTGAATCATCCTGATGGTTTGTGGTATTGTAACAATTTAGATGAAGTTAAACATCGATGTGGTTCCGGAGATAATTGATGAAACCTTAATAAATGTGTGTGATAAGAGACGCGCACGGTTTCCAGAGGGTTAAATACTGGCGCTCTACCCATGAGCCTAAATGTCCTGTTTGGTGGACACACATGAGACATGTAGGAAGACAAAAGCAGGGCTGAATAGTCAGGATATGATTTCATGCTTCATGTCGTACCTCAGTGGGCAAGTTCCCCACCCGGTAGGAGATGTAGACGCACGACACCGAGCTGAAGGAGATGGACACCACGGTGAGGTGGGCGGCGCACGTCCCGAAGGCCTTCAGCCGCTGAGCGACGGCCATCTTTGACACGGACACACCGATCAGGATGTAGGAGGTGAGGATGAGGACTCCCGTGGTCAGGAGCGCCACCACGGCGAAAGCGAGCGCCACGATGTTGTCCGCCGTCACGCTGCCGCAAACCAGCCGCCGGACGGACGACGGGTCGCACCAGCCGTGCTTCACCACGTTGGCGGAGCAGTAAGACCGCTGGAAGGCCATGGAGGAGTTTGGCATCGTGCAGAAGGCGCCAAAGCTCCAGGCCCCCGCGACGAGCAACAGCCGGGCGGTCCGGGTCATGACGGCGCCGTAGCGCAGCGGGTCGCAGATGGCCACGTAGCGGTCGTACGCCATGACGGTCAGGATGGCTCGGCTGGTGACGCCCAGCTGAATGACAAAGTGCATCTGCAGGAAGCAGCCCGGCACTGAGATGGTCTTCACGCCTGCCAGGAGACCAGACAGCATGTTGGGGATGGTGGTGGAGGTGTACAGGATGTCCACGAAGGAGAGGTTGGACAGGAAGAAGAACATGGGAGAGTTCAACTTCGAGTCAGTTAAAACCTGCGTGAAAAAAAACATCTGCAGCGATTATGAAAGTAACAATTCAATGTCTGTCAGACTGAAGCAAAGAACACGACATGATCACAACTACACTGACGGCTTTGTTGTTTTTACCACATAAATAATCATGCTGTTTCCTCCCAGGATGACGATGTAGCCCAGGAGCAGGACGACGAAGAGGAGCGTCTTTTCTTGGCCGAGGCTCGCGAGGCCCTGGATGATGAAGAAAGTGACGTCATCGGGCCCCGAGCTGCCGTTAATGGAGGACCTGTGATTGGTCGACGAGGACCGGTTTGGATCTGGAGCAGGGGGACGGTCAGGGTTTCATCGCAGAGCTTAACGTTAAACATTTTTGCTTTAATATTGTAAAAGTCATCAATGAAGAGATTGACATTTAATCCAAAGCTTCACCTTCACAGTGTAAGTTAACTGTGTAATTTAACATTTATTTACACTGCAGGTTAACAGTGTAAATTAAGTTATTTACAGTGTAAGTTAACTGTGTAATTTGAAAGTTATTTACAGTGTAATTTAACAGTTATTTACAGTGTAATTAACAGTGTAATTTAATAGTTGTTTACACTGTAAGTTAACAGTGTAATTTCACAGTTATTTACACTGTAAATTAACAGTGTAATTTGAAAGTTATTTAAAGTATAAGTTAACAGTGGAATTTCACAGTTATTTACACTGTAAGTTAACAGTGGAATTTAACAGTTATGTACAGTGTAATTAACAGTGTAATTTAATAGTTGTTTACACTGTAAGTTAACAGTGGAATTTCACAGTTATTTACAGTGTGAATTAACAGTATACTTGAACTGCTATTTACACTGTAAGTTAAGAGTACAATTTAAGTTATTTACAGTGTAAGTTAACAGTGTAAGTTAACAAATATTTATAGTGTAGGTTAACAGTGTAATGTCACAGTTATTTACACTGTAAATTAACAGTGTAATTTGAAAGTTATTTAAAGTATAAGTTTACAGTGTAAGTTAACAGTTATTTACACTGTAAGTCAACAGTGAAATTTGACAGTTATTTACACTGTAAGTTAACAGTGTAATTTGAAAGTTATTCACAGTGTGAATTAACAGTGTAATTTAATAGTTGTTTACACTGTAAGTTAACAGTGGAATTTGAAAGTTATTTAAAGTATAAGTTTACAGTGTAAGGTAACAGTTATTTACACTGTAAGTTAACAGTGAAATTTGACAGTTATTTACACTAGAAGTTAACAGTGTAAATTAATAGTTAATTACAGTGTAAGTTAACTGTGTAATTTAACAGTGTAATTTAATAATTGTTTACACTGTAAGTTAACAGTGGAATTTCACAGTTATTTACAGTGTGAATTAACAGTATAAGTGAACTGCTATTTACACTGTAAGTTAAGAGTACAATTTAAGTTATTTACAGTGTAAGTTAACTGTGTAATTTGAAAGTCATTTACTGTGTAATTTAACAGTGTAATTTAATAATTGTTTACACTGTAAGTTAACAGTGTAAGTTAACAGTTATTTACACTGTAAGTTAACAGTGAAATTTCACAGTTATTTACAGTGTGAATTAACAGTGTAATTTGAAAGTTATTTAAAGTGTACGTTTACAGTGTATGTTAACAGTTATTTACAGTGTAAATTAACAGTGTAAATTAACAGTTATTGACAGAGTAAGTTAACTGTGAAATTTAACAGTTTGCAGTGTTAATTAACAGTGTAAGTTAATTAACTGTAAGTTAACAGTGAAATTTGACAGTTATTTACAGTATAAGTTAACAGTGTAATTTAAGTTATTTACAGCGTAAGTTAACAGTGTAATTTCACAGTTATTTACAGTATAAGTTAACAGTGTAATTTCACAGTTATTTACAGCGTAAGTTAGCAGTGTAATTTGAAAGTTATTTAAAGTGTAAGTTTACAGTGTAATTTGACAGTTATTTACAATGTGAATTAACAGTGTAACTTGACAGTTATTTACAGTGTAAGTTAACAGTGATATCTACCACTCATAAAACACTCTTGATGTTAACATCACATCAGCTCCTCAACTACTAAAGTGTTAACTACATTATACAAACAAACCAGACACAGCAAAGCACCACTAGAGCAGTTATGCAGTTAATAGCCTTCATGCAAATTATAAGAAATAAAAGGTGCTGGAAAAAAAGACAAGTTTAATAAAGTTTGTGTGTTATTGTGTTAAATCATTGACATGCATTTACACTGAAGCTATAACAGATATTATTTTAGACTGTAACCATATTACATGTTTTACATAACAGTACAACTTTCAACTGAATAAATAAATGTATGATAAATTCATGAAATTATAAACTTTGAGGTTTGACCGCACTAGAATCATGAAAACAGAAACTCACAGACCTCTGAGGCTTTCGGGCAGAAGCTCCATCTCTTCGGCTGACAGGTGAGTATTTGGGAGGAAGAAGAACAATCTGCAGTCAATTCAACTTGCAACTTCCTCTGAACACAACACAACGTGTGACATCACAAGCTACAACGTGGAATAAGAGTATACTTTAAAAGGATCTCCACAACACAACACCATCAGATTGTCATATTTTAAAGAGGTCTCATCGTCTCACCTGAAGGATTAGACGCCGCTCAGTCGGAGACCAGAAGTCCTCATTTCGCCTTTTCAAGAGCGACTGAGCTGATTTCTGATCAGAAGGAAGAATATGAGACCAAACAACGTTAATTACACAACGTGACATCAGATCCCTTTGATTAAAAACATAAATTATACACATGGCGGCAGCAGAATCCCAAAGGGACCAGTTTTAAGTAACCTCTGTGGTTCTGAACGAGAACCCGAAAAGAAAACAGAAGAAACATAATTGGGCCAATTGCCACGACAACAACTATCCGCTTCCAATGTTTAACTCCTAATTAGAGATTAATTATCAAACTGTACTTTAATTGCTTCTGCATGTGTATATGTGTCTTTCCTGTTGTTGCTTCTTGGAACACAAGTTGGACTGAACCAGACAATCAGAGTCAACATCTTGAGATTTGTCAAAGTTTTCTAGATGTATTTGAAGTTTAATAGTAAAATAAACACATTAATACGTTCATAAATGAAAGACAACACATTTCAGAAAAAATCTCAAGTTGTGTTTTGAGGATCTCAGAACGGTTCTTTGCAGTTTTAAACCGTGACCTTCAGCTCACACTGGGGAGGTCGGGATCAGTGTCAGTACCTCCAAGATTCACTACCTCCAAGATTCAGTACCTCCAAGAAGCAGTACCTCCAGAAAGCAGTACCTCCAGAAAGCAGTACCTCCAAGAGTCAGTACCTTCAAGGGTCATTACCTCCAAGAGTCAGTACCTTCAAGGGTCAGTACCTCCAAGAGTCAGTACCTTCAAGGGTCAGTACCTTCAAGAGTCAGTACCTCCAAGAAGTGTAACCTCCAAGAGTCAGTAGCTCCGAGAGTCAGTACCTTTAAAAGTCAGTACCTTCAAGAGTCACTACCTTCAAGAGTCACTACCTCCAAGAGTCAGTACCTCCAAGAAGCAGTACCTCCAAGAAGCAGTACCTCCAAGAAGCAGTACCTCCAGAAAGCAGTACCTCCAAGAGTCAGTACCTTCAAGGGTCAGTACCTCCAAGAGTCAGTACCTCCAAGAAGCAGTACCTCCAAGAGTCAGTACCTTCAAGGGTCAGTACCTTCAAGAGTCAGTACCTCCAAGAAGCGTAACCTCCAAGAGTCAGTACCTTCAAGGGTCAGTACCTTCAAGAGTCAGTACCTCCAAGAAGCGTAACCTCCAAGAGTCAGTAGCTCCGAGAGTCAGTACCTTTAAAAGTCAGTACCTTTAAAAGTCAGTACCTTTAAGAGTCAGTACCTTCAAGAGTCACTACCTCCAAGAGTCAGTACCTCCAAGAAGCAGTACCTCAAGACTCAGTACCTCGAAGAAGCAGTACCTCCAAGAGGCAGTACATTTAAGAGTCAGTACCTTCAGGTGTGAAGCTCTGGTTCTGTCAGAAACTGGACCATTGGGGTGAAGATTATGTCTTGATTATTTAATTTAACTGTATTTATGGAACTAATATTAGTTTCTTACATTGTTGATTGAATTACTCTATATTTGAAAGCTGGGGACCAAACAGTTGATCAACTAAATATAGAATTAATTCAACAATTACTGAAATAGCACACCTTGTGATAATGGCCCCGACATGTAGATGTACATGTGTACCTGTCTGCATGACACACTAATGTCCTGGCCTAGAGGCGGCACGAGGACATCGCCTCTCCTCTTGGACCGACTGTGTAAACCGAGTTAGCTATCATGAACTGAACAATACATAATGTCAAGCTGCATAATAAATGTATACAGACAAACTATAGTGAGTCAGTAATGAGGTTTGTATGATGACAACAAGATTATATTTGTGAATATTTTACAAAGAAGGTGAGTTTTTTTATGCATCATATATTTTAGTCTTGGTAATATTGTGTGTGTATATATATATATATATATATATATATATATATATATATATATATATATATATATATATATATATATACACATATGTATATACATATGTATATACATATGTATATACACATATATATATATATATATATATATATATATATATATATATATATACATATGTGTATATACATATGTATATATATATACATATATATATATATATATATATATATATATATATATATATATATATATATATATATACATATATACATATATACATATATATATATATATAGTTGGATGTATTTGTAGAAACATGGAACAGCAGCTTAAACGGTGAATTGATGGTTTAACCTTTTAGGAACCTTCTGCTTCCTGAGAGTCTCTGGATGAAGTTTATTACTCCAGATTGTGTCATTGTTGTTATCACATTTCAGTTTCATCATCTTATAACCAAACACAAATAAATAACAATACCATTTAGATTGTTTCATTTTTAGTAGTTTTAATAAACACGTAAAGAAAAGTAAAGAACGTTTTAACTTTAACATTGAAACATTTAGTTTGGTGTCAGTTCCTTTGTTCATCTTTAGAACATTCAGCGAAAAAAATACATGAAAGTAGAACAACGTGAACAATTAATTTAATGACATGAACACCCAACTAGAGTCACAGGTAACATTACTTTACGGTTTGGGTCAGGTTTTACAATAAAGGTTTCCATCGTCGGTTCAGCGTTCATGTCCACACTTAAAGACAACAGCAGAAGAAAAACCGACAGAATTAAAGTGACGGTGTGCCTTTTTTCAGGTGGAATATTTTTGACAAACACTTGTGTATTTCTTGTGACTGGAGGCCGTAGATGACGGGGTTTAGGCTGCCGGGGACAACGTTGAAGAGAATGGCTGAAATCTTCCTGTACTCTGTGTACTGAGGGAAACGATGGAGGGTGATGAGGATCAACCCGCTGACCAGCATGATCAGGTACAGGCACAGGTGAGTGCTGCAGGTCTTCAGGGCTTTACTGTTCAGAGACTTGCTCTTACTGGTCAGACAGGCCACCGTGATTTTAAAATAGGTGACGATTATGCTGCTGATGGAACATGTGAGCAGCACCACAGTGAACGTGAGGCCGTACACATTATTAATGAACACGCTCTCACAGGAGAGTTTAAACAGAGAGGCGTTGTCACAGTAAGGGTTCATGATCAGAGTCCTGCATCGGTTCAGCCGTATGGTCAGACCGAGCAGAACCCCGACCAGAACCAGAGCCACTCCCCAGGCCGACGCCGTCAGCTTCATCAGCATCTTGTTGTTCATGATGGCCGCATAGCGCAGAGGGTTACTGATGGCCACGTATCTGTCAAACGCCATGATCATGAGCACGGTGTGAGCGTTGGTGCTGAACATGTGCGTGGTGAACGCCTGCATCAGACACTCGTAGTAGTGAATGAGGCGCTCGGACGGCGGCACCAGCAGGTCGGCCAGCAGCCGGGGAACCAGGAGGGAATTCCCCATGACGTCGTTGATGGAAAGGTTACAGAAGAGGAGGTACATCGGCTGGTGGAGGCTTCTCTCCGTCCATATCAAGACCACGATGCCCACGTTGGTGATTAAGATGAACGCGTAGGCCAAGAGCAGGAAGATGAAGAGAGGGTACTTGTTCGTCTTGGTGACCCTCAGCCCCTCCAGCTGAAGGGTGAGGCTGTTGTACGTGTAGTTTTCCATCTGAGCAATGCAAGAAAGAAACAAGAGAAAGAGAGAGGACAATATTAATGACAGACATGTGAGCAAATAAACTTCTGACAAGAAAATAAAATATTCTTCTATGCCGACGATACTCTTGAAAGATATGAAGGTGCTCTTTAACCTTCACCAGCAGCCGGACAAAGTATGCTTGCGTAAGTGAATTCGGGGAAAAACACCGTTCCATGTAGCATGAGTAGTAGCACTAAACAACACAACCAATTCTTCAGCTAGGCAACCCCTTTGCTCTGGACTGTTACCACAGTTCTGCTGAAACAAGAGAGTTCTCACGTATGAACCATACGTTTCCTCTCTCATCGTCTGCATCAGTTTAGCTTCAGAGACATTTCAGACTTTGTGCCGTCAGACTCGGCGCCTGCACTGACTTGCATGAAGGAATCCATTGAGGTGAAGGTGAAGTCAGAGAAGCAACCATAGGAGCCGTTCTCTCCAGCTCGTGGGCTTTCAGGCCTTCCGTTTCAGGCCTCTCAACAATCTGCTCACATGAATCTGTTTTATGAGCGTCATCATTTCCTCCGGGGAAACTCTGATCCTTACGGAGGAAAACATGACGCAATCTTCATGGGATTATTGGAAGCTGTCAACAAGACGCTCCATGTTGTTTTCCTCTTCCTCTCTTCATGTTGCAGCACAAAGACTGATAACATGTTTTACTAACTCTCTTAGAGATTTGAATGTTTTCCTTTTGTTGACATTCATAAAGTAGCATTGACTAGTTATTGTCTATAATGTGCTTAACCTTCCTCTTGTGTACGGGTCGGGTTTGTTTGATTGGTTGTTGTTTGTTGGACCTTGTAAATCTACATGTGTTGGTAGGACTTGTTCTGCTTTTCATTTTGTGTTTGGATTATATATATATATATATATATATATATATATATATATATATATATATATATATATATATATATATATATATACATATATATATATATATATATATATATATATATATATATATATATATATATATATATATATATATATATAATATTATATTGCCCTTGCACAATGACCACTAGCAGACTGTATGGGAGGTCAACAACGCCCACACCACCACACTGACAGAACTTTTGACTCCAGTATGGACATTTCATTCCAGCCTTTATTGTTTGTCACTGGCAGATTTTATACGTAACATATTTATACATCCATATACACAAATCCAATAATAATAAGTGTGCGCTTAACATATTTCAACATATTTATCATATTTCAATTTCATAATTTTTCAAAACATATACATCAAACTTAAAACACCAAAACATATGTAACATATATTTTTAAATACAATGTGGACATTGAGGTTAAATGTGATGTTTTTTTCTCAATCTGGAAATGTTTTGGCTTGAAGTTTAAACATTAACTTTAGTTCTTGACTCAGAATAACGGCATCACTGGTTTAGATCGAAATAATTTCGACAAGGATTTGCAGATCTCTGCAGATTGCACGCCATAGATGATGGGGTTGAGGCTGCCGGGGATGAGATGAAACAGAATGGCAGAAAGTTTCCTGTAGTCTGAGTACTGAGGGAAGCGATGCAGAATAATGACAATAAACCCACTGATCAACATGATCAGATACACCACCAGGTGAGTGCTGCAGGTCTTCAAGGCTTTACTGTTCAGAGACTTGCTCTTACTGGTGAGACACACCACAGTAATCTTTGTGTAGGTGATAACCATGCTGCCGATGGAGCACGTGAACAGAACCACAGTGAACGTGAGGCCGTACACATTATTAATGAACACACTCTCACAGGAGAGTTTAAACAGAGAGGCGTTGTCACAGTAAGGGTTCATGATCAGAGTCCTGCATCGGTTCAGCCGTATGGTCAGACCGAGCAGAACCCCGACCAGAACCAGAGCCACTCCCCAGGCCGACACCGTCAGCTTCATCACCATCTTGTTGGTCATGATGGCCGCATAGCGCAGAGGATAACAAATTGCCACGTATCTGTCAAACGCCATGATCATGAGCACGGTGTGAGCGGTGGTACCAAACATGTGTGTGGTGAAAGCTTGCACCACACATTCATAATAACTGATGAAGAGCTCAGAGGAAGGCTTCATCATGTCTAGAAGCAAACGAGGCATCAGGATAGAATTTCCAAGAATGTCATTTAAGGGCAAGTTGCAGAAAAGGAGATACATCGGCTGGTGAAGGTTCTTATCAATGAAAACCAGACATGCAATGCCGACGTTCAAAAGTATTATTAAAATGTATGAGAAGAAGAGAAAGAGGAAGACGGGGTAGGCAGATTCCTTTGAGACGTTCAGCCCCTCCAGCTGCAGCGTGAGACTGTTGAATGTGTAGTTCTCCATCAACCTGCAACGACACGGCACAGTTTACACTTTACAGATAACTGCAAGCAACATAAACAATGAGGTTCTACTGGAAAATGCACTTCAATAAAAGACTAAATACATCAATAATAAAGATAGAGATAATTGCGTATAATTTGATCAAACATGTTCAATGTTTGTTTTAGAGAAAGACTGGCCTGTTTGTTGTTTAGTGATGCCTCCTGGGAGTCTTCTCGTTCATCCGTCTTTAGGCAGTTTCTTGTGTGTCTGTTGCTAGCTAACACTCAACAAACCTCTCCTCCTTGATTGCACTTTAATATAGTCGCAGTTCAATTCTCAGTGGGAGATTTATGAAGAGTTATGAAGCAAGAATTCACAAACAACCCTTTCTTGGCCGTCTGAGAGTTATAGTTATAGTTTTGACTTTAGATCTCACACACACATGTTGAACGTTGTTTTTCCGAAAAACATGACTTATCTTTTTAGTTTTGTTGATTAAATTCATACAAAAATAAACAGTACACAATATTATATATTACATAAATTGAGTATTATGTTTTACATTATGTCTAGATAGGACAGTGCGGACCCAGATAGACCCCAAGAAAATATTGTGGGATTTTAAGCAGGGTCTCGAAGGATAGGATGGGGTTATGTTAGACCAAAGACAAGGACATGTTTGGGTTATGTTAGACCGAAGACAGGGATAAGCTGGGGTCAAGTTAGACTGTTGGTCATCACGACCGGTTATGTGGTAACCATTTTGATGCACCATGAAAAAGGATTTTTCTTTGCTGGTTTGTAGTCAAAATATATTTGTTAATGAAGAAGATGAATTAGCAGCCTTAGGCCGGAGATCAATGATCGACTTCGTAATCGTATCATCTGATCTGCGGCCGTATGTCTTGGACACTCGGGTGAAGAGAGGAGCAGAGCTGTCAACTGATCACCACCTGGTGGTGAGTTGGATCAGATGGCGGGGGAGACGGCAGGAAAGACCTGTCAAGCCCAAAGGTGTCGTGAGGGTGAACTGGGAACGTCTGGCTGAGGGTCCTGTCCAGAAGGTCTTCAACTCCCACCTCCGGAAGAACTTTTCACGCATCCTGAGGGAGGTTGGGGACATGGAATCCGAGTGGACCTTGTTCAAAGCCTCTATTGTGGAAGCGGCCGCCAGGAGTTGTGGTCGGAAGGTCGTCGGTGCCTGTCGCGGTGGTAACCCGAGAACCCGGTGGTGGACACCGGGGTTGAGGGAAGCTGTCAAGCTGAAGAAGGAGGCCTTTCGGGCCTGGTTGGCCCAGGGGTCTCCTGAAGCAGCTGACGGGTAGCGGCAGGCCAAGAGGGCTGCAGCTGCGGCGGTCGCAGATACTAAAACTCGGTCATGGGAAGAGTTCGGGGAGGCCATGGAGAAGGACTTTTGGTTGGCCTCAAAGAGGTTCTAGCAAACCATCCAGCGGATCAGAAAGGGAAAGCAGGGCCTACCCCAGGGCCTACCCCAGGCTGTTCTCAGCAGGGGGAGGGGAACTGCTGACTCGGACTGGGGACATTGTCGGGCGGTGGCAAGAGCACTTTGAGGAACTCCTAAACCCGGCCAACATGTCCCCTGGGGAGGGGGCAGCGCCTGAAGACCTTGGGGTGGGTGCACCCATATCCCTGGCAGAGGTCACTGAGGTAGTTAAAGAGCTTCTTGGTGGCAAGGCGCCGGGGTGGATGAAATCCACCCTAAGATGCTGAAAGCGCTGGACATTGCTGGGCTGTCTTGGCTGACACGCCTTTTCAGTGTCGCATGGGGGTCGGGAACAGTGCCCATGGACTGGCAGACCGGGGTGGTGGTTCCCATCTTCAAGAAGGGGGACCGGAGAGTGTGCTCGAACTATCGTGGTATCACACTACTCAGCCTCCCGGGAAAAGCTTATGCCAGGGTGCTGGAAAGGAGACTCCGACCGCTTGTCGAACTTCGGATTCAAGAGGAGCAGTGCGGATTCCGTCCCGGTCGTGGAACAGTGGACCAGCTCTTTACCCTTGCGAGACAAGTACAGGGGTCTTGGGAGTTTGCCCAACCAGTCTACATGTGCTTTGTGGACTTGGAGAAGGCTTTTGACCAGGTTCCCTCGGGGAGTTTTGTGGGGGGTGCTGCGGGAGTACGGGGTGCCGGATCCGTTGGCACGGGCTATCCGGTCTCTGTACGCCAGCAGTAGGAGTTGTGTCCGTATCCTCGGTATTAAGTCAGACAGGTTCCCAGTGGGTGTTGGCCTCCGTCAGGGCTGCCCTTTATCACCGGTCCTGTTTGTGACTTTCATGGACAGGATTTCTAGGCGCAGCCGGGGGGCGGAGGAAATCCGGTTCGGGGGCCTCAGGATCGCCTCTCTGCTGTTTGCAGACAATGTGGTCCTGTTTGCTTCCTCGGACCGTGACCTCCAGCATTCGCTGGGGCGTTTTGCAGCCGAGTGTGAAGCGGCAGGGATGAGGGTTAGCGCCTCCAAATCTGAGGCCATGGTTCTCTGCCGGAACCCGGTGGATTTCCTGACCTATGGTCAGGAACTCTGGGTCGTGACCGAAAGAACGAGGTTGCGGATACAAGCGGCCGAAATGAGCTTCCTCCGTAGGGTGGCCGGGCTCAGCCTTAGAGATAGGGTAAGGAGCTCGGACATCAGGAGGGAGCTTGGAGTCGAGCTGCTGCCCCTTTGTATCGAAAGGAGTCAGCTGAGGTGGTTCGGTCTACTAATCCGGATGCCTCCTGGACGCCTCCCATTAGAGGTTTTCCAGGCACGTCCAACTGGGAAGAGGCCCCGGGGAAGACCCAGGACACGCTGGAGGGATTATATCTCCCGGCTGGCCTGGGAACGTCTCGGGGTCCCCCAGAACGAGCTGGAAAATGTTGCGGGTGAGAGGGAAGCCTGGGTCGGTCTGCTAGGTGTGCTGCGACCGCGACCCGACCCCGGATAAGTGGCGGAAAATGGATGGAAGGATGAATTGAATACCCAAGCAATATCTTTGATGTACTTTTCCCAAAATGAATTCTGTATTTAAAGGAATACCAACAATTGAGAACCGCAGGCCTTGCCAATGTGTCCTTTTCTTTTTTACTTGGTCAGCGTTCCACTTTTGTTAGAAAGAACATTATGTTACCTGAAAACATTGATGCAGTGCAAGCAGCAGTGAGAGGGTTAATGCTATGGGCGCTAAAGCATGAAACAATAGAAGCTGACCGGTTGGGTCTATCCTCAATGCGAACAGCAGAAGAAGTAAAAGGGCGCAGTCCCCACTGCTCTTCTTGACTCTGTGGTTCAACAAATGGTCGGAGCCTCCTTTCCAGCACCCTGGCATCGATGATCTCATCCCCCACCTTGCCACCAAGGAGCTCTTTGACTACCTTAGCAGCCTCCGCCAGGGATAAAGGTGCAACCACCCCCAAGTCTTCAGGCGCTGCCCCCTCTCCAGGGGACGTGTTGGTCGGGTTTCTCTCCCGCCCTACGATGTCCCTCGTCCGGGTCAGTATCTGGAGTTGAAGACCTCCTGGACAGGATCCCCGCCAGACGCCTGCAACCACAAGCAACTCCAGTAAAGGACAAAGTCCAACCCTTCTCCAGGAGCTTGTTTCCAGAGTCCTTGCTGTGCGTGGAGGTGAGCCCGACTACGTCGAGCTGGTACCACTCCACCTCCTGCACCAGCTCCGGCTCTTTCCCCGGTAGCAAAAGGAGCTTCCACGTCTCTAGAGCTAATCCATGCTGCCGGAGATCGGCTGGCCCTGGCCTCCTGCTTGGCCCGCCGTCCAGTCTGCATCGCACCCGATGCTTCTGCTCCTGAGAATGTACATTTTAGCAAAACCAGAGAGGTGGGGTCATACGTCCTTGTCGGCTCAGCCTTTACAAAGGTCTTTTAGTTCATACATTAGTTTCAGTGTCAAGATTGACCTCAAGCTGCTCGGAGTCTGTCCAGAGACGTGAATTAAGAGTCCAAACACTTTGCCTCACTGTCGGGCTCACGGAAGCAGTCTGGACTAAGTTTATCAGTTTAGATTCGGTCATTGTTATTATTATCACATTTCAGTTTCATTATCTTTAGGTCGACGTTTGCTCCTTTTTTGAATTATACAGCACTTTTTTTTATCAATATTATATTATTTTACTCAGACTGAAACTGGAGGCATGTTCCATTTGGATTATGTTTAGACAACCTGGAGTCTGGCTTGCCCTCAGAAAACATGTATTTAACTCAGATTGTTCCTGTTTTTTGTTTTCTTTAACTTAGCTGTGGTTCAACCTTTAGTGAGGGTTTTCTTCATTTTTGTCTAGTCTATGTTGTTGCTCAAAACTACTCTTATGTTCTAAGCAATGACTTTGGCCATCTGAGTTTAGTCTAAAACTAATTTCACATAATTGAGAGAAAAGCAACACTCATTGTCACAATTCAAGGTTATTATGTTCGAACTCATATCTGTCTTCAGATATACAGACAGTAGATCGTACAAAGCCCTTGTCATTTTACTTTCCTCATAAGACGATTGTCAGGGATCACCGCTGATTACTGAGCTTCAGGGAAATAAAAAGTAATCATACGTCCAGGCATTCATTTTTTCTGTCAAATTTTATTAGAACAGCTAAATCTTACGAATCCCAATTTTTCCACAGAGGGTTTTACAATAGCTACAGCAAACGACATCCGCTGTCTATGGTTTGGACCCAAGGAATAAAGATAACCCCCCCCCCACTCATCATAAGTGCAATGGACTTCAATTCAATTCAGATTATTTTGTATAGCCCAAAATCACAAATACAAGAGTAGCATACACATGTTACATATAATGAGTAGTATACACGTGGTACATATAATGAGTAGTATACACATGGTACATATAATGAGTAGTATACACATGGTACACAATCCAGGTTACCAGAATCCATGTCAGTGGAAGAGGTAGAGAGGATGTCATATGTACAGAATAAACATTATAAAATGACAACAAGTCAATTCAAATGACAAAAGCTATAAATATACACACATATAGTAGTAGTAGCAGGAATAGCACTAAAAAAAAGCAGAAAGTTGTGCTCAAAGTCCTAATACGCTTCCAGAGCAGCCTGAGGTCATATTCTATGTTTTGTTGGTAAATGTACCAAAATGAAATGAAATCTTGGACTGAAATAATTTGCGCAAAAACAGTTGTATTTCTTTGGACTGCATCCCGTAGATGACGGGGTTGAGAATGCCGGGGACAACATGAAACAAAACAATGCTGAGTTTCCTGTAGTCCGAGTACTGAGGGAAGCGATGCAGAGTGATGTTAGACATCCCACAGAACACCATGATCAGATACACCACCAGGTGAGTGCTGCAGGTCTTCAAGGCTTTACTGTTCAGAGACTTGCTCTTACTGGTGAGACACACCACTGTAATCTTTGTGTAGGTGATAACCATGGTGCCGAGTGAAGCTGTCAGCAGCACCACAGTGAAAGTGATGCCGTACACATTATTAATGAACACGCTCTCACAGGAGAGTTTAAACAGAGAGGCGTTGTCACAGTAAGGACTTTCAATCAGAGTCCTGCATCGGTTCAGCCGTATGGTCAGACCGAGCAGAACCCCGACCAGAACCAGAGCCACTCCCCAGGCCGACGCCGTCAGCTTCATCACCATCTTGTTGGTCATTATGGCCGCATAGCGCAGAGGGTTACTGATGGCCACGTATCTGTCAAACGCCATGATCATGAGCACGGTGTGAGCGGTGGTACCAAACAGGTGTGCGATGAAAGCTTGCACCACACATTCATAATAACTGATGAAGAGCTCAGAGGAAGGCTTCATCATGTCTAGAAGCAAACGAGGCATCAGGATAGAATTTCCAAGTATTTCGTGAAAGGTCAAGTTGCAGAAAAGGAGATACATCGGCTGGTGAAGGTTCTTATCAATGAAAACCAGAACAGCAATGCCAACATTTGCGAATAATATAAACAGATAGGCGAACAAAAACAAGAGAAAGACCGGGTAGACAGACGCTTCTGAGACGTTTAACGCCTCCAGCTGGAGCGTGGGGCTGTTAAAGGTGTAGTTCTCCATCAACCTGAAACAACAAAGCTATGTTAAAGTCACAGAGAATATCTTTTGTCACCTTAAAGTGTCTCTCGTTCCTCATTCTTTCATCTTCGCCGTCCTCGATCACTACTGACACCTTCCTCCTGTCATGAGCTCCTGACTTTTAGAGACACGACATTACTGTAGTGGGAATTATTACGTCAGGTGATGTGATGCAACATTCAGACCAGAATACTGCAATTCCTCATCACCATTACCATATTGATCTAAGAAGTCTGTTAAATATCTGCAGTTGATCTAGAATGCTGCAGCTTGGAAACTAAACTAAGAAAATAAATGTATAGATAATATATTAGAGAGACTAGAGAGCTTATAGTACCATATCACCCCACTAGAGAGCTTATAGTACCATATTACCCCACTAAAGAGATCATAGTACCATATTACCCCACTAGAGAGATCATAGTACCATATTACCCCACTAGAGAGATCATAGTACCATATTACCCCACTAAAGAGATCATAGTACCATATTACCCCACTAGAGAGATCATAGTACCATGTTACCCCACTAGAGAGATCATAGTACCATATTACCCCACTAAAGAGATCATAGTACCATATTACCCCACTAGAGAGATCATAGTACCATGTTACCCCACTAGAGAGATCATAGTACCATATTACCCCACTAGAGAGATCATAGTACCATATTACCCCACTAAAGAGATCATAGTACCATATTACCCCACTAGAGAGATCATAGTACCATGTTACCCCACTAGAGAGATCATAGTACCATATTACCCCACTAAAGAGATCATAGTACCATATTACCCCACTAGAGAGATCATAGTACCATGTTACCCCACTAGAGAGATCATAGTACCATGTTACCCCACTAGAGAGATCATAGTACTATATTACCCCACTAGAGATATCATAGTACCATATTACCCCACTAGAGAGCTTATAGTACCATATTACCCCACTAGAGAGATCATAGTACCATATTACCCCACTAGAGAGCTTATAGTACCATATTACCCCACTAGAGAGATCATAGTACCATATTACCCCACTAGAGAGATCATAGTACTATATTACCCCACTAGAGATATCATAGTACCATATTACCCCACTAGAGAGCTTATAGTACCATATTACCCCACTAGAGAGATCATAGTACCATATTACCCCACTAGAGAGATCATAGTACTATATTACCCCACTAGAGATATCATAGTACCATATTACCCCACTAGAGAGATCATAGTACCATATTACCCCACTAGAGAGATCATAGTACCATGTTACCCCACTAGAGAGATCATAGTACTATATTACCCCACTAGAGAGATCATAGTACCATATTACCCCACTAGAGAGATCATAGTACCATATTACCCCACTAAAGAGATCATAGTACCATATTACCCCACTAAAGAGATCATAGTACCATATTACCCCACTAGAGAGCTTATAGTGCCATATTACCCCACTAGAGAGATCATAGTACCATATTACCCCACAAGAGAGATCATAGTACCATGTTACCCCACTAGAGAGATCATAGTACCATGTTACCCCACTAGAGAGATCATAGTACCATATTACCCCACTAGAGAGATCATAGTACCATATTACCCCACTAGAGAGATCATAGTACCATATTACCCCACTAGAGAGATCATAGTACCATATTACCCCACTAGAGAGATCATAGTACCATATTACCCCACTAGAGAGATCATAGTACCATGTTACCCCACTAGAGAGATCATAGTACCATGTTACCCCACTAGAGAGATCATAGTACCATGTTACCCCACTAGAGAGATCATAGTACCATGTTACCCCACTAGAGAGATCATAGTACCATGTTACCCCACTAGAGAGATCATAGTACCATGTTACCCCACCAGAGAGCTTAGGTTTATAGTAAGTGCTGTGCTTTTAATGAAAAAAATATACAGAGAACATGTATGTCTTTATCAGAAAATAAAATGTTTACAAAAATACAGCACATTATGGGTAGTCCCTTTTCCCTCTTTGGCCTGGTCCAGCTGCCACATCAGTGTTTACCCTCAGGGCCCATTTTTCGATTTAATTAAATTGTATAGCCCAATACCACTAATCACACATTTGAATGAACATCAACATAATGTATTGTATTGCATATGTGACAGTCAATCCAAATGCAGAAGCGGTACAATAGACAGTGTGGTAATAGCAGTAGTAGCACGAATAAACGCAGAATGTATGTCTTCACTTGACTGTGTTTCTTCTTTTAAGGGGCTTTTGGTCCTTTTTGACAGAACCGGCTAAACAAAGAGCTCAATGTGTCTGCGATCAGTTCTGAGCTGGAATCCAGAGATAGTTTCACTACAACGTGCCTCCGTTCTGTCTAATGCTGCGTTCACAACAAAAGATTTGCACATTTTTTGCACGAGTACATCACATGCAAGTCAATGCACAGACGCAAATTAATCAAATAATATATATATATAATATAGGTTTAGATGTTTGTGTAATTTTGTGGCTATTTTCATAGTGGGGGCTGAAATGGTAATTGTTCAGTAAAACCTTATAATAACAACACACTATTTAGCATTAGTAAAGCATAAATAACACTTAATTCCTCATTTAAAAATCATTATTCCAACATGAACACTCATTAGTATGCAATTCATATAAATGTTTCATTCTTAATTATTAAGCTTGACTATAATGCGTTTCATGATTTGGTTTTCATACTTTAAAAATGACAGATTGCCTATTTGTAAATTAAATAATAAAGGACACTCGGCATCATCCCGTCACCATCATTTAATGTTCTTCATCACTTTGTGTCGTCATACATTCTCATTGCAGTTTTTTCAATGCATTTTTATTTGATAAGCTCAATATCACACGTTTGATTTTTACAATCTTTACAGTGTACAAACATCGTCCGTCCTCGAACAGGAAAACCTGACAAAAAACAAAGGTATGAGTCAGGTGGAGCAACTGAGGAGCGATGCCTCTCCCAGGAGGAGCAGCAGCGCAACACATGCACAGAACAAACATTGTGAAATTACAACATAAGTGAAAAGTATTAGCAGCATTAATGCATTAGCACTAATAAAGGACAAAGTCAGGAGCACAGTGAGCTCACATTGTATGTTAAAAATATACAAACAAAAAGAGGAAACTCTCTTTATGACAATGGCAAAACTTTTTTGGACTCCAAAAACTTCGTCAAAAAAATCTTAATTTCTTTGGACTGCACTCCGTAGATGATGGGGTTGAGGCTGCCGGGGACAATGTGGAACAAAATGCGACTGAGCTTCCTGTAGTCTGTGAACTGAGGGAAGCGATGCAGAGTGATGTTAGACAGCGCGCTGAACATCATGATGAGAAACACCACCAGGTGAGTGCTGCAGGTCTTCAAGGCTTTACTGTTCAGAGACTTGCTCTTACTGGTGAGACACACCACTGTAATCTTTGTGTAGGTGATAACCATGCTGCCGATGGAGCACGTGAACAGAACCACAGTGAACGTGAGGCCGTACACATTATTAATGAACACGCTCTCACAGGAGAGTTTAAACAGAGAGGCGTTGTCACAGTAAGGACTTTCAATCAGAGTCCTGCATCGGTTCAGCCGTATGGTCAGACCGAGCAGAACCCCGACCAGAACCAGAGCCACTCCCCAGGCTGAAGCTATCAGCTTCATCAGCATCTTGTTGGTCATGATGGCCGCATAGCGCAGAGGGTTACTGATGGCCACGTATCTGTCAAACGCCATGATCATGAGCACGGTGAGACTAGTGGTACCAAACATGTGTGTGGTGAAAGCTTGCACCACACATTCATAATAACTGATGAAGAGCTCAGAGGAAGGCTTCATCATGTCTAGAAGCAAACGAGGCATCAGGATAGAATTTCCAAGAATGTCATTTAAGGGCAAGTTGCAGAAAAGGAGATACATCGGCTGGTGAAGGTTCTTATCAATGAGAATCAGAACAGCAATGCTCATATTTGCGACCATTAAAAACAGATAGGCGAACAAAAACAAGAGAAAGACCGGGTAGACAGACGCTTCTGAGACATTTAACGCCTCCAGCTGGAGCGTGGGGCTGTTAAAGGTGTAGTTCTCCATCAACCTGAAACAACAAAGCTATGTTAAAGTCACAGAGAATATCTTTGTATTCTCAAAGACAGAGATGTATGAGCAACATTAAAAGCTACAGAAGTGAATATATTGTGTTGACATTGATCAGAGATGAGGAAGAAACACTCACTAGCAGATTAATAAAGTCACCTTAAAGTGTCTCTCGTTCCTCATTCTTTCATCTTCGCCGTCCTCGATCACTACTGACACCTTCCTCCTGTCATGAGCTCCTGACTTTTAGAGACACGACATTACTGTAGTGGGAATTATTACGTCAGGTGATGTGATGCAACATTCATGATTCCCAATGTGAGTCAAGAAGTAACCGCTTCCTCACGAAAGAAAAAGTGACGGATTCTTCTGATTGTTTCTCAGCTTTAATTGGAACAAAAGATACAGAGAAAATATCTTCATTCAAAATAAAATGTGTAATAAGTGATTGACATTGATATTTCAACCATGAGCACAGGAAACAGAAGACACATATTGCTGTATTACAGGTTAGCAAACATAAAGCCCACACCGCTCATAAAGAGGGATTTAAAGCCACAAACAGTTTAATTTTCAAACAAAAAACATTTACAGAAATTACATTGTCCACTTACTCACTTCACTGTGTTTCCACCTATCAGACAATGATTGCTAATGTTGGAATATTATGAAAGAATGTGAGCAAGCTAAGCAACACGATGTCGACATATGCTGCACAGTTTGAAGCTATAGGCCAAGTGAAATGGAGGTTAAGGGTATTGACGTACCAAGCCATGGCCCTACGAGGTGAATTTATTCATATTTTAGAAAAGCAATGCGATATAAACAAAGTTGAAAGTATTGTTTGATCACATTGAACCAACAATGATCCACAGAAAGTTTTGGAATAATCGGAACCAGCGATTAGGAGACAAGAATGTGTTTTCTACAAAATCCAAAATGGCGGAAAGTCTAAGTGGGCGGAGCTTATTGGTCTGCTTGACTGTTTTGTAGTCCCAACCGAACATCATCGGTGTAAATTATGGATAGATAGCTTTTACAACTAAAGGGGGCGCTAGCGAGCAGTTTTTTTCCGACTTTTGCCAGACACACAAATTAGATAAGAGTTTCCACCAAATCAGATGGTTGTGAACATTTTGGAAACATAAGGTTTCGCCCAATCACCTCTTTTTCCCCACTCCAAAACACACTGTAAAATAATGAGCGATATTATTTCAATAGGTTCCTCTTGGACTGACTACCGGCTCTAATCATCAATGATTAGTTGTTAGGGACCTTGTACATCGGGAAGAAGCACAGATGTTGTTGTCATTTTATTTGTAAAATGTCCAGAAATTTTAGCTTTATACATTTTTCTATGAAACATTGCCAGCGATAAGTCTGAGAAATCAAAACAAGGAAAGAAGTGATAGTTGATAGTAACTAAAGAGCAGAGAAATGAGGAAATATCTGGACCAATCGGCTCAAATGTGGTAAACTATTGAAAACTTTACAACAGGTAAAATGGGTTGAACACAACTATGAGCAATACAGAGACTTAGTTAAACCCTTCTATTTTTTTTGGGACGGACATGTAAATAAATAAAACGCTTGATGATGCTATCACGTAACTCTTTACTGACCAGTCCATATATGACGGGGTTGACACCTGGTGGAATGATGATGCACATGATGCTGAAAAACTTCTTGATATTTTGTGACAGTGAGGGGAACCTGTGACTTACAATTATGACCAGTGAAGATAATATGTAGAGGACGTAAATAACAAGATGGGGGGCGCACGTCTGAAAGGTCTTACTCCGCACGCCGAGGCCAGCGCTGCCTCGTTTTACACAAGCATGCAGGATTCTGGAGTAGGAATAAGCAATGATGAGGAAGACGCTCGTACTCAAAGTCCAGGTCATGGACAGACCTACGAAAAAAAAAGAAAATGTACAATTACTCTGAGTCAGGTATCATGAAAACAGTGCAACATGACAGTGGCGGGCCGTCGGCGCCTGCTAAGCCTTCTCTGCTGAACTAAACACAGTCACAAAGTTCTGGCTATTTAGGGGCTGAGCGACTGACGGACCCTACGGACTGGTCATACTCCAAAACTCACCAAATGCTGCACGCTCGTCCAGACTGGTGAAAACAGACGTATGAAATAGGTGTCAATTTTATGTCAAAACAAATGGCTCTCTAGCGCCTCCTAGAAGTTGAACTGGCGACGCCCCTCGCCCAGATTGTCCGATTGACTTGAAAAACGTCCCACATGTCCAGCTCCACCTGCTCCACAAAAACGCCTCTCAGACCCACAAAGTCCACCGACCCAAATTTTCCGCCATTTTTGAATTTTGTGAAAAACACATATTTGCACTTTAATCCTAGAACGCTTTGTCCGATTCATACCAAACTTCCTGTGGATCATTAATGAATCTGTATGTTCGACACTGCTTTAAAAGATTTCTAATATCTCATTGCGTTGAGGAGAATCAGACCAATTAACCTCTTAGGGGCGTGTCCTAATTTTAAATTTTCATAACATTAGAACTTTATAGACTAATGACTTCAAACTTTTTGTGTATGTGCACATTGCATTCCTTAACGTGCAATAAATCAGTCGTGTAATTCAAACATTAGGGGGCGGTACAGTAATTCAGCCAATTTGGGATTTTTAGCGCATTTTTGTCATTTTTCGCCTTTTTTTGACTTTCTTGTAACTGTATCTCCTCCTACAATTTTTATCCGATTGACTTGAATTCTGTTCAGGGATGATCTCAAGACCCTTGTGAGTATGGTTCGTTAGAGGGCGCCGAAGGGTCGCAGGGCACGTCCGGCCGAGAACGTGCGCCAGGTGGGCGTATGTTCTCGGCCGGGCAAGCCGGCACCCCGCAGGCGCCCCCGACGTGCCAGATTGAGCGAGGACCCGCTCACAGCTGCTATATATGTATGTATATATATATATATATATATATATATATATATATATATATATATATATATATATATATATATATACCCAACATTGTTTATTTGCTCCGTTACTCTAAATGAAAGCAGGTACCGTAGATGTCATTGATGGGGGTGGGACTGCAGGCCAGGTTCAGGATAGCACGGTTGCTGCAGTAGACATGTTGGATGGTATTGCCACACAGCGGGGAATTCAAGTGGAGGAGGAAGAGCACAGCAATCAACAGCACAGCGATGAACCAGGCCAGAGCGCAGCAGGAATGTAGCCGAGCCGATGTCATGATGGACTGATACCTGAGTGGTTCACACACAGCGATGTACCTGCAGAAGGAGAGTCAACAACACACACACACACACACACATCCAGAGCTGCTTTACAGTTACAGATTAAGTTTAGCAGGATCCTAGCCTATCAAACGGTCTGCATCCGTTTTAACCTGACCAAAGACAACAATTACCAGGTAATAAAAGGTACACATGTGAGATGGTTTTCAAAGTGTTTAAACGAAGACGTCATGCATGACATTAAAAGACTTGACGTTTCTGTACCTGTCATAGGCCATCACACTCAGAATAGTCTGCATTGCCGCGCCATACGTGTGCACAGAGAAGGCCTGGGCGATGGCCGACACGTAGTCGATCTTCTTCTGGCCCATCAAGAAGTGCATCATGAGGCGAGGCAGCACCGCCGTGGCCCCCAGCAGATCACAGACTACAAGGTTACACACCATTATGAACATGGGCCTGTGCAGGTTCTTGTCCAGGACAATAACACACAGCACCACACCATTGGCCAACAGCATGACTATGAAGTAAACCAGAGCCAGGAAGAAGAAGAAAGCTCCATAGCCAGGTGGCACATAGAAACCCTCCAGCTGGAAGACGATGGGCTGTTTGAGAGGCTTTACCATTGTTACGTTCTCCATCCAGAACCGTGTGCTTCTGTGAAACAATGACAGTTCATCAAAACCCTCCAAACCTCTCACACATCATATACAATAATAATCATTTCACTCACAACCACAGGTTACATTAAACTCCAGAACAGAGTTTTAAAATGTGAACTTTCCCTGTAATTCTTCAATGAAACAGTTTACAAAGTAATACCTGCAATAAAACCACTGACATGTGTCTCAGAGCAAATCAATGTTCCATCAAACCAATACAAGTGAAATACCTCAATGTAATGTCTAGTGATCAGAGCAATGTTCAGGTGTTTGTGTAGAGCCTAAAGCCTCTTCCACCCTTCCATCCTCTCTTCAGAGCTGATGCTGCTCTGACGTGTTGAGGAGAGTGTGTTCGCTTATAATGATTTTACTTTGTGCTGTGTATGTCCAATAGTAACCAATCCCTCGATAGCAACGTTGCTGTTGACACATCAACTCCACCTCCTGCAGCCTGCATGTCTGAAGCTGGCACGGAGATCACTGCTTACGTGTAAAAGACGACTTCCTTGAAATGATTTGTTTCCACAGAAAAATATTTTAATTTAAGACACAAAGCTAAGCATGAATAATTGGTTGGTTACTCTTTTTCAACGGGGTTCTTAAAAAAAAACCCTGGAAAAAGTCATGGAATTTAAAAATAATTATTTCCAGGCCTGGAAAAGAAAGAGGCT
Source organism: Clinocottus analis (assembly GCF_023055335.1). Taxonomy (NCBI): domain Eukaryota; kingdom Metazoa; phylum Chordata; class Actinopteri; order Perciformes; family Cottidae; genus Clinocottus; species Clinocottus analis. The sequence continues at coordinate 17,707,995 of NW_027175898.1, forward strand.
CACAAAGAGCAGAGAAGAACTTTGCTTCTTGGTCTCAATTCTGGGTGTGATGGTTTCGGTCTGTTGATAAACTCGGTCAGATTTCTAAATATTAAATCCACTCGGTCCAAAGTGGAGTGAATGCCGTTACTTTTAATCAGACCAGGTTTTACCCAGAAAGTCTGACAATTATCCACAAAGCTCACATTGTTCCAGTCGACCACCTGTTACTGAGCTGTAGGGAATCATAAAAAGTAAAGACACATTCAAATTATTTATTCTTTCAATACATTTTATTTGAATTGCCCAATACAACAAATCACAAAATTACCAGGAAGGGTTTTCCAATCCACCCTGTGGACTCACCATTTGCAGGGAGGAGCATCGGGGTCGGGTGCTATGCAAACCGAGCGGCGGGCCGGGCGGGAGGCCTGGGCGATCTCCAGCAGCACGGACTAGCACTAGAGATGTGAAACGTCACCTCGCTGGCAGGGAAAGAGCTGGAGCTGGTGCAGGAGGTGGAGTGGTACCAGCTAGATATACTTGGGCTCACCTCCACGCACAGCAAGGGCTCTGGAACCAAGCTCCTGGAGAAGGTTTGGACTTTGTGCTTTGCTGGAGTTAAACACTTTGAGGAACTTCTAAACCTGGCCAACATGTTTCTTGGAGAGTTAAAGAGCTTCTTGGTGGCAAGGCGCCGGGGGTGGATGAGATCCGCTCTGAGATGCTGAAAGCGCTGGACATTGTTGGGCTGTCTTGGCTGACACGCCTTTTTAAGTCCATGGACTGCAGACCGGGGTGCTGGTTCCCATCTTCAGGAAGGGTGACCAGAGAGTGTGCTGAACTCTCAGGTATCACACAGGTCAGCCTCCAGGGGAAAGCTTATGCATTGTCGAACCTCAGATTTGAGAAGAGCAGTGCGGAGTCTGTCCTGGTTGTGGACCAGCTCTTTACCCTCAAAGACTACTGGAGGGGTCCCAGTCGAAAACCTTCTCCAAGGTCACAAAGCACATGTAGACTGGTTGGGCAAACTCCCAGAACCCCTCCAGTGGTCTTTGACGGTAAAGAGCTGGTCCACGACCGGGACGGACTCCGCGATTCTTGAATCCAAGGTTTGACAATGCATAAGCTTTCCCCTGGAGGCTGACCTGTGTGATACCTGAGAGTTCAGCACACTCTCTGGTCACCCTTCCTGAAGATGGGAACCAGCACCCCGGTCTGCAGCCCGTGGGCTCTGTTTTCTGTGGAAACAAATCATTTCAAGGAAGTCGCCTTTTACACGTAAGCAGTGATCTCCGTGCCAGCTTCAGACATGCAGGCTGCAGGAGGTGGAGTTGATGTGTCAACAGCAACGTTGCTATCGAGGGATTGGTTACTACTGGACATACACAGCACAAAGTAAAATGATTATAAGCGAACACACTCTCCTCAACACGTCAGAGCAGCATCAGCTCTGAAGAGAGGATGGAAGGGTGGAAGAGGCTTTAGGCTCTACACAAACACCTGAACATTGCTCTGATCACTAGACATTACATTGAGGTATTTCACTTGTATTGGTTTGATGGAACATTGATTTGCTCTGAGACACATGTCAGTGGTTTTATTGCAGGTATTACTTTGTAAACTGTTTCATTGAAGAATTACAGGGAAAGTTCACATTTTAAAACTCTGTTCTGGAGTTTAATGTAACCTGTGGTTGTGAGTGAAATGATTATTATTGTATATGATGTGTGAGAGGTTTGGAGGGTTTTGATGAACTGTCATTGTTTCACAGAAGCACACGGTTCTGGATGGAGAACGTAACAATGGTAAAGCCTCTCAAACAGCCCATCGTCTTCCAGCTGGAGGGTTTCTATGTGCCACCTGGCTATGGAGCTTTCTTCTTCTTCCTGGCTCTGGTTTACTTCATAGTCATGCTGTTGGCCAATGGTGTGGTGCTGTGTGTTATTGTCCTGGACAAGAACCTGCACAGGCCCATGTTCATAATGGTGTGTAACCTTGTAGTCTGTGATCTGCTGGGGGCCACGGCGGTGCTGCCTCGCCTCATGATGCACTTCTTGATGGGCCAGAAGAAGATCGACTACGTGTCGGCCATCGCCCAGGCCTTCTCTGTGCACACGTATGGCGCGGCAATGCAGACTATTCTGAGTGTGATGGCCTATGACAGGTACAGAAACGTCAAGTCTTTTAATGTCATGCATGAAGTCTTCGTTTAAACACTTTGAAAACCATCTCACATGTGTACCTTTTATTACCTGGTAATTGTTGTCTTTGGTCAGGTTAAAACGGATGCAGACCGTTTGATAGGCTAGGATCCTGCTAAACTTAATCTGTAACTGTAAAGCAGCTCTGGATGTGTGTGTGTGTGTGTGTGTTGTTGACTCTCCTTCTGCAGGTACATCGCTGTGTGTGAACCACTCAGGTATCAGTCCATCATGACATCGGCTCGGCTACATTCCTGCTGCGCTCTGGCCTGGTTCATCGCTGTGCTGTTGATTGCTGTGCTCTTCCTCCTCCACTTGAATTCCCCGCTGTGTGGCAATACCATCCAACATGTCTACTGCAGCAACCGTGCTATCCTGAACCTGGCCTGCAGTCCCACCCCCATCAATGACATCTACGGTACCTGCTTTCATTTAGAGTAACGGAGCAAATAAACGATATGTTGTCTCACTTTGGCCCTCATCGAAAGGTGTTCAGCAAATTTAGCATGTTGCACTGTTTTCATGACACCTGACTCACAGAATAATTGAACATATTTGTTTGTTTTTTAGGTCTGGTCATCTACTGGTTTATAAGTTCAAGCGTCTTCCTCATCATTGCTTATTCCTACTCCAGAATCCTGCATGCTTGTGTAAAACGAGGCAGCGCTGGCCTCGGCGTGCGGAGTAAGACCTTTCAGACGTGCGCCCCCCATCTTATTATTTACGTCCTCTACCAAATAGCCACACTGGTCATAATTATAAGTCACAGGTTCCCCTCACTGTCACAAAATATCAAGAAGTTTTTCAGCATCATGTTCATCATCATTCCACCAGGTGTCAACCCCGTCATATATGGACTGGTCAGTAAAGAGTTACGTGATAGCATCATCAAGCGTTTTTTAAATATACACATCCGTCGGAAAAAAATTAGAAGTGTTTAACTTCTTAAGGTCAATGCCATCCTGATAGCTGTTGAGCTCCATTGGCTCCCAAAATGGGGGCTGAATTTTTCATCAGGAGCTCTTCTTCACTCTTCAAGTCCTCGTGGGATCCGCTCGGCTGTTTGCAGATGATGTGATCCTGTTCGCCTCCTCGGACCTTAAGACCCAGACATGTTCTCAAAGATAGTCAATGTTTGCATCCCCGCAGTAAATACAGAATATCTCCTCAACCATTAGGGCTATTTGAGTAATATCAACAAGTATAAAAGACAGAAAACACTCATGAGACCAGTTAACAGATTCATATAGCAGCATATGTTTTATTGGTTTATTGGTTGATGTAGGACACAGGAAAGAAGAACTAAAATGTAAAACATAAAAATATTGCCTTATTGTACTATAAAATATGATTGTATACTATACATCACAGTCCCCAAGTCCATTGCCAACTTTCAACTTTTATTAAAACCACAGTACAATTGATTCAGCGGCACATTAAGTATCTTGATAGTTCTCTAAGAACATTCCAGAAGTAATGGAATACTGTTTGTTGTTGTTGTTGATGTTGTTGTTGTTGTTATCAGCCTGTTCATTAGTGGTTAGCAGGAAGTGGCGATGGGAACCCTGCAGGGACGTCCTGTCCTTCTGCTGGGATTACACACTGCCACCGTGTCACACAGGAAAGTTCACTTTCAGAAGATGATGCCACAGTTTGAACTTCATCACTCAATTCATCTGTACATGGTGAACGTATCAGAGATATTGATTTGACAGCTTCTGGCTGAGAAACAATACAATTTATTGAGAATATTCACGACTAAGCACCTTGTTTGAATACTTTCTTCCAAGCAAAACTTCAACTTCTATACAAAACATGTATCATAGTCGAGTTCCTAGGTTGTGACATAACGTCTTCATGGTGCTGTTGGACTCTGGATGCTCTGCAGACGACTGATCACTTTGAAGCTGCTTTCAGATGGAAAACAACACAAACAATTAAATGACAATACATTCACCAATAATGGATTCATCTCAGCTGTTGTGTCAGGTTGGGAGAGTGTGTGTTGTGGTTCGTCTGTGTTGTAATGACGCAGCTGGAGTGTGAGTCCTGGAGGCCTCGAAGCTCCCAGAGCTCTCAGTGACCGGCAGGATGATAGAATTAAAAGCTGCAGTGAGGCGTTCAGGGCCAGAGGGCAGGGAAACCCTGTCCTCTGGAGACAAGAGAGCCTGCAGACCTTTTGTTGTGTGTTCTGGAAACAACAACCTGCTGGCTGCTGGACACGTGGCCAATGTCCTCGTTCATACCTGAAGTTTTGGTTATTGTTGAGGTTCTGTCAAGTTCTTCCATGCCAATTCAAGAAACCCAGTTCATTGTGAACTGGTTCATTATGGACCAGTTCATTATGGACCGGTTCATTATGGACCGGTTCATTATGGACCGGTTCATTATGGACCACTTCATTATGGACCAGTTCATTATGGACCGGTTCATTATGGACCAGTTCATTATGGACCAGTTCATTATGGACCGGTTCATTATGGACCACTTCATTATGGACCACTTCATTATGGACCACTTCATTATGGACCGGTTCATTATGGACCAGTTCATTATGGACCGGTTCATTATGGACCACTTCATTATGGACCGGTTCATTATGGACCAGTTCATTATGGACCGGTTCATTATGGACCGGTTCATTATGGACCGGTTCATTATGGACCGGTCCATAATGAACTGGTTCATTATGGACCGGTTCATTATGGACCAGTTCATTATGAACCGGTCCATAATGAACTGGTTCATTATGGACCGGTTCATTGTGAACTGGTTCCCAGCGCATCAGGAGGTTTTCTTCCTGATTTGTCGACTCAAAGACAGAACAAACTTTCTTTCCGCGGCGAGGAAGAAGAGTAAAGTCACGCGGTTGTCGTGACCGTGTGCGTCACAGAGTAACACAACATGTGTGTGTCCTCTGTGGCCTCAGCAGCATGAGGTAACACAGGAGCAGGCCCGTGGCCCTCGGGGCGTCCATTAGCGCCTGAAGCCGCCGTGGCGCTCTCTCTGGGGCCCCGCCCTCTGGGGCCCCGCCCCTCGCTCGGCTCCGGGGCCCGGTTACCGCCCGGCGCCGCTCATAAGTGTTTAGCGTGGCAGCCGCTCGCGGCGGACCTCATTAATGGCCCCATTAGTGTGAGAGGCGTTAACGCTCGTTACCGTCTGCGAGGTGATGTAACTGAGTCCCCTGAGCTCCCAGCATGCAACAGTTCATACTGTTGGTTTAACTGTTTTGGCTGTTCAGAACAAAGTTGCACAACAAATGCAGATCGACATTTTGGAATTATGACGACACTGTGTGTGTGTGTGTGTGTGTGTGTGTGTGTGTGTGTGTGTGTGTGTGTGTGTGTGTGTGGGGTAAAGTCGAGCTGCGGAGTCGTTCAGAGAGAACAGATCTTCAATGCGTTCCAGTGACGGAGGACGTTGGTGCTCGGGGTGGTGAATGTGATGCTAAGCTACGGCTACGGTCAGAGCGTCTGTGAGGTCACGTCCGTGTGTTCAGCTCAGCTGGAGGACGACCTCATCACCCTTCATTCATGCTCCTCCATCTTGTTGCTGCTGCCTCGGGACTGAAACGCCGTCATGAACCAGAACCGGCTGAGAGCTTCTGACCCGCTTCATCGCCGGCTGGAAGAGCTGCTCTCCAGCTGAGCAGGTCGGCCGCCAGAGAGCAAGGCATTGTGGGAAGCAAAGCCCATGAAAACCTGGCGTGACCTTCCAGGGCCACCGTACAGGCAGTAACATGTTGTGTTACCGTGTTGTGTTAACGTGTCGCAACACATTGATAGGAATGTTTGTCGAAGTGAAGCCAAGAGAACACACACACACACACACACACACACACACACACACACACACACACACACACACACACACACACACACACACACACTCTCTCTGGCAGCTCTGTAGCTCCCTCTGCTGCAGTTGTTCTGTACTTGTTGTGAGGTCGCTGAACATAGAGCGGCGATATGAAGTGAACTCTGAAGCTCTGTGATGGACACGAGGTCACAGTTTGAAGTCTGGAGTCCGTTCAGACTTCATGAGACATGAAGATTCATGTTCTGCCTCAAAGACTCAACCAGCCCACAAACATCAACGCACTGTAGTTTCAATGAGACGTTGTAATGTCTCATTGAAACTACAGTGTGTAAATGTGTCTTCTGACAAATCAACACACACACACACACACACACACACACACACACACACACACACACACACACACACACAGGGTGCACTTGGTGCACTCTTAAAGGAGCGTTCGGTCCTTTAAGAGAATAACATGAGATGTTCATATTTAATAAATATGCAGTTACAGTGAAACGTCTGCTCTTGTTTTTACATCATGAAGAATAAAAACACTGCAAAGAAAGAAGTTTTATTTTTTACTTTGAAAACAGGCGTGAAAAGTTTAATTAAATCAACAGTTTAGTTGAAGTTGTGATGAAGTTATTAAACATTAAAACACTGAAGCAGAAAGAAGATCAAACCAACACTTAATGAATCAATGCAAAACATGTGAACCGTGTTGTTGATGTATTTCACCAGCATTATTATTATTATTATTGTTGTTGTCATTATTATTATTATTATTATTGTCATTATTATTATTATTATTGTTATTGTTATTATTATTATTATTATTATTATTATTATTATTATTATTATTATTATTATTATTATTATAATTCAGCATCACAACAGTTTGTTGATATGCCTCCTCCCTTACCTCCTGCCCTCCTCCCTTACCTCCTGCCCTCCTTCCTTACCTCCTGCCCTCCTTCCTTACCTCCTGCCCTCCTCCCTTACCTCCTGCCCTCCTTCCTTACCTCCTGCCCTCCTCCCTTACCTCCTGCCCTCCTTCCTTACCTCCTGCCCTCCTCCCTTACCTCCTGCCCTCCTCCCTTACCTCCTGCCCTCCTCCCTTACCTCCTGCCCTCCTTCCTTACCTCCTGCCCTCCTCCCTTACCTCCTGCCCTCCTTCCTTACCTCCTGCCCTCCTCCCTTACCTCCTGCCCTCCTTCCTTACCTCCTGCCCTCCTTCCTTACCTCCTGCCCTCCTCCCTTACCTCCTGCCCTCCTCCCTTACCTCCTGCCCTCCTTACCTCCTGCCCTCCTTCCTTACCTCCTGCCCTCCTTCCTTACCTCCTGCCCTCCTCCCTTACCTCCTGCCCTCCTTCCTTACCTCCTGCCCTCCTCCCTTACCTCCTGCCCTCCTTCCTTACCTCCTGCCCTCCTCCCTTACCTCCTGCCCTCCTCCCTTACCTCCTGTCCTCCTTCCTTACCTCCTGCCTCCTGCCCTCCTTCCTTACCTCCTGCCTCCTGCCCTCCTCCCTTACCTCCTGTCCTCCTTCCTTACCTCCTGCCTCCTGCCCTCCTCCCTTACCTCCTGTCCTCCTTCCTTACCTCCTGCCTCCTGCCCTCCTCCCTTACCTCCTGCCCTCCTTCCTTACCTCCTGCCTCCTGCCCTCCTTCCTTACCTCCTGCCTCCTGCCCTCCTCCCTTACCTCCTGTCCTCCTTCCTTACCTCCTGCCTCCTGCCCTCCTCCCTTACCTCCTGCCCTCCTTCCTTACCTCCTGCCTCCTGCCCTCCTCCCTTACCTCCTGCCCTCCTTCCTTACCTCCTGCCCTCCTTCCTTACCTCCTGCCCTCCTCCCTTACCTCCTGCCCTCCTTCCTTACCTCCTGCCCTCCTCCCTTACCTCCTGCCCTCCTCCCTTACCTCCTGCCCTCCTCCCTTACCTCCTACCCTCCTCCCTTACCTCCTGCCCTCCTCCCTTACCTCCTGCCCTCCTTCCTTACCTCCTGCCCTCCTCCCTTACCTCCTGCCCTCCTTCCTTACCTCCTGCCCTCCTTCCTTACCTCCTGCCCTCCTCCCTTACCTCCTGCCCTCCTTCCTTACCTCCTGCCCTCCTCCCTTACCTCCTGCCCTCCTCCCTTACCTCCTGCCCTCCTTCCTTACCCCCTGCCCTCCTCCCTTACCTCCTGCCCTCCTCCCTTACCTCCTGTCCTCCTTCCTTACCTCCTGCCTCCTGCCCTCCTCCCTTACCTCCTGCCCTCCTCCCTTACCTCCTGTCCTCCTTCCTTACCTCCTGCCTCCTGCCCTCCTCCCTTACCTCCTGCCCTCCTCCCTTACCTCCTGCCCTCCTTCCTTACCTCCTGCCTCCTGCCCTCCTTCCTTACCTCCTGCCTCCTGCCCTCCTCCCTTACCTCCTGCCCTCCTTCCTTACCTCCTGCCTCCTGCCCTCCTTCCTTACCTCCTCTCTCCTACAGAATATCTCCCATCCTTATTTTCATTATCGTATTTGACTCTTCAAACATTCGCTTTAAGCGAGTAGAAAGTTGATTGACACAAAATTAAAAAAGGTAATTTAATCTCCAAACTTTGTTTTGAGGAGTTGAGAAGAGAATAAATTGAAGTTTTTTTAAATTCTTTATATTGAATTAAATTCATGAAAGGAAATATTCATAGTTACAGTCCCACATGCCGTCACCTCAATGTCATTGATTTAAAAAACACCCTGCATGCATTTAAGTTGTCAAAAAACACTCATGTCTGAGTAAAAACCGTGTTGCAAACGTGTGTGTGTGTGTGTGTGTGTGTGTGTGTGTGTGTGTGTGTGTGTGTGTGTGTGTGTGTGTTCAGTTGTAAACATATAATCATCTGGAGGCCTCCAGGATCCTGTAACGTTCCTCTTTAACATGTGAATGGTTAATGTTCAGAAGGTTCTCCCTGGAGAGCTGAGATCTTTTCTCTGAACAAAGAGGATTATGTGTCCAGATGAAACTTCTCTTTTACCTTCAAAGTTCATTTCTGAACTCCTCAGCACACGAGGGATTGATCAGAGCATTGGTGAAGCCTCCATGAGTTCAGAACCCGGACGACGTTCAGATTGACTTTGGTAGACGTTCCACCTGGTTCCACCGTGTTGGGTTCCACCGTGTTGGGTTCTCTGTGTTGGGTTCTCTGTGTTGGGTTCCACCGTGTTGGGTTCTCCGTGTTGGGTTCTCTGTGTTGGGTTCTCCGTGTTGGGTTCTCCGTGTTGGGTTCTCTGTGTTGGGTTCTCCGTGTTGGGTTCTCCGTGTTGGGTTCTCCGTGTCGGGTTCTCCGTGCTCCAGTCGCTCCGTTTACTTGTTTCAGGCGCTCTGACGACGCGTCGGCAGCCTCCTGTGGTTCAAAAGCATTAGTGGACTTATAACTGACGACATTAAAATCATAGCAGCTGAACATCCGGCTGAGTGTCACCAGGTTGTGTTATCATGAGCGCGTCGCACACAACTGTAGAGTTTTGAATGATTTTATTGGTTTTCATTGGTTTTCATTGGCCATCGTTTCTTTAGTGTTGCTTTGAGGCGCGTCGTTCCGGTTGTATATCGATGCTTTTGACTATTGACAAATGCGAAGCTTTCTAGAAACACATGACTTAAGAAGTATAGTCTGGGTTCATTAAGGCGACAACTCTTCTGTTATTCTGACGTGTTTTCTGATTGGTCGACTGATAACGATCTGTGTGTTTAGCCGACCAAAGCGCTGAACGAAGATCCGTCTACTTTACAAACACAAAGGTACCAAACCCCAATCTGCATTTTTGTTTGAAAGTTGAAATGTTAAAATGTAAAGCAGGATGTTGAATTCAACCTTGAACTGTAAACCATCTGAACGTCATGACAATCTGAACCGACATTGTTTTCTTGTTTAAAAAAAGAAAAAGTGACCATTTATTTCATCGGCGTACCGACTCACACCGAGACCTCCTTCAGATGGCTTTCCCCAGGATGAGGATGCTCATGAAGAAGACCATGATGAAGAAGAGCCACATGAAGAAGCGATCCATGACCTTGGCGACCTTCCTCCACTCCCCGATGCGCAGCTGCGCGGCCCGCTGGTCCTGGTACGAGTTGGCGATGTACTCGACGTTCCTGCGCAGTCCCTGGTGCTGGCAGACGCACAGGGTCTTCACCAGGATCTCCCTCCGGCGGCCTCTGGCTCCGCCTCCTCGCTCACCTCCTCCACCTTTCCTTTCCTCGATGCGCTCGCCTCCTCCTCCGCCGGTTGCCTCCTCCCGCTCCCCCTCGCGCCCTCCGGCGGCTCCTTCCTCCTCCGAGTGGTCGACGGTCACGAACAGATCCTCCGTCCCTTCCGTCTGGGCGGTCGGGTCCCGGCCCGGCTTCAGAGGCCCCCCGGTGTCCTCTTCCTCCGCCTCCTCCTCCACCCTCCCCGCCCACACCTGCCCTTTCACGTCCCAGTTGGTTCCCTTGGTGTCGTTGTGGCCGGCGGCCGGCGGCGCGTCCGGCTCCAGAGGCTGCTTCCTGGACCTCGTCCGGCCGAGGCAGTTCTCGCCGACCTCGTAGACGAAGCAGATGCGGGCGAGGTAGTTGAGGATGAAGCGCTCGGCCCAGCGGGGGACGGGCCGAGCCTCCGGGCCGCAGTGGTGGATGTTCATGATGAAGATGGTGAGCGCTGTTGATGCGGTCACCATCGTCATGGTGGCAATGTAGTACTTTCCTGTTGAGAAACCACTTAGAGTTCAACACCAACAGTCAAATGATTGAAGCCGTGAAGATCGTGAAACTGTGAGATGTGTTTATTAGTGAAATCTGACTTTTTAAGGGGTATTTATTAAGGGGTACTTATTAGTAAGGTGAAACCTGACGGTCCGCTGTAGAAGTTGACGGTTGACTCACCGATCAGAGGGACGCTCTCCGACGGCGGCATGCTCTCAGCCACCAGCAGCTGGAACACAGTGAGGGCCAGCAGCACGGTGACGCCCAGAGAAACCTTTTCACCAGAGTCCGCCGGCAGGTAGAAGCCCAGCGGAGCCAGAAAGGAGATCATCATGCAGGGGATGAGGAGGTTGAAGATGTAGAAGGAGGCCCGCCTCTTCAGATGGAGGCTGAAGGTGATGTCCGGGTACGGATCTGAACAGCAACCGTACAGGATGACGTTCTTCTTCGCCGGCATGCCCAGAACCTGGAGAGAAACATCGTTAGGTTCATATTCGGGAGGGCTCGCTCTGAGCACCAGGAACTCGGTTCCCGCTCACCTCCCACTCCACGTTGGGCACAAAGTCGGCCAGGTCGGCGCTGTCCAGGGCGTTGAACAGGTCCATCTGGTTGCCGTTGTGAGTCCAGGATCCAAAAGTGAGGTGACACTGCTGCAGATCGAAGGGGAAGAAGGCTACGTCCACGGAGCAGGAGCTTTTGGTGATGGCCGGCTGGTCCCACATGACCTGGCCGTCGTTACGGAGGACCACGTTGGTCTCCATGGAGCTGGAGAACTCGTCGTCGGCACTGCGGAGGAGGAAGTGCAGGTGGATCTGGATGTTTTATGGATCCTTTAGGTCGACCTAGATGTTCTATGGAACCTTTAGGTGGATCTAGATGTCCTTAAGTGGTTCTAGTAGGTGTTTGTGAGGGTCAGGTTATGACTGAGGGGTTTTAGAGGTCCTCTAGGTGTTCTAGAGGTCCTTGGGTGGCTTTATAGTTTATTTAGGTGGTTTGAGAGGTCCTTTGGTCAGTTCTATGGGTGCTTTAGGTGGTTTTATTGGTCTTTTACAGGGTTGAAGAAGTCATTTGAGTGGTTTTGGAGATAATTTAGGTAGTTCTATTGTTTCTTTAGGTGGTTATAGTTAGCCTCTCGGTCAGGTTATCCTTGATAGTGCAGGAGGTCGTGTGGAGGCCACGCCTACCTGTTGTACAGGACGATGTCCGGTCTCCAGACGTAGCTGCTGGGAATGCGGATGGTGTCGAGGCCGTCATAGTCCTCTGTCTTCCAGGTGAGGTAGGCGTCCATCCACACCTGGCGGATCCACAGGTAGGTGGTCAGGATCTGGTTCCGCTCATCCTGGGGAAAAGTACACACCCGCTTCAGCACACACACACACACACACACACACACACACATACACACACACACACACACACCTGCATGGCGGCGAGGGTGCGCTCACCATGTCGATGATCTGGGAGAGCGTGATCTGCAGCGTGACGTTGATGATGTGGTCGGTGTCCTCCACCGGCCGCAGAGCGTTGGTGTAGTTGGAGAACAAGTCCTTCATCAGCTTCTGCGCGTAGCGGCCGTGAGCGGCGAGGCAACCTGGGGAGGAAGAGGAGGAGCGTCTTCATCATGACCTCGTGGTCACGTTCGTCCTCCCCAGAGGACCCACCATCACAGTCTAGACCACTGGTGTCGCTCCGCTCGTGGTGATGGAAGCTACGAGCTGCATCAGGGTTGTGTTTCTGTTTCCTTCTACTCGTCAGTCGCCTTTCGGCTTCATGTGGAAAGTCTTCCCACTTTTTTTATTTAGGATTTCAAACCAAATTTAACTGACTGCTTTTTTTGGGTTACTGTTGGTGAATCAGTTTAAATACTGTAATTGAATCTTTTTGGGAAAGTAATTTCTTGTGTTTGAACAGATGAGCCGCTCCGTGTTTTCACACTTTGAAGTCTTCACTTTCCCAACGTCCGGCAGATTGTTCTTTGTGTTACTTTCACTGCTCGGAGGTTGTCAGTGTCTATAAAATCATTTTCACTTCACTTTTAATCCTGAAACGTCTCATATCTCCTGCAGCCGTCCCACAGAACCACTCTGAACACACACACACCATAATAACACATGCACATGGAAACCACATTTCCCAGTTCAATTAACCTGCTAATCGCCTCAGGTTTGACACGTTAGCGGTTAGCGTCTGCAGAAGAGCAGCAGACTGATAATGCCTCTAAATCCTCAGACTCCTGGCGATGGAGGAAGAAACCACGTCCATCACTGTTCTTTTAAAACGTCTCTGTCACGTCAAAAACAGCACAAAGTAACACAAAATGAGATCAAAATGAAAGGTGTATGCATTCAATATGCATTATCTTGTTGTTTGTTTTCAAATTTAAATGGATAATTTCTACAACGTCCACTTCTGAAGAGGACGTTTACGTCACAAACTCATGTTGGGTTCATTGTGGGACATTTGCCTCCATGTTGTAGACAACACAAAGGTGTAATACACATTCATACAACGGCCCGCCCTGCGGAGCGACCTGGGGCTCAACCTGGGGCTCAACCTGGGGCTCAACCTGGGGCTCAACCTGGGGCTCAACCTGGGGTTCAACCTGGGGCTCAACCTGGGGCTCAACCTGGGGCTCAACCTGGGGTTCAACCTGGGGCTCAACCTGGGGTTCAACCTGCGGTTCAACCTGGGGTTCAACCTGGGGCTCAACCTGGGGTTCAACCTGGGGCTCAACCTGGGGCTCAACCTGCGGTTCAGGGTCTGTAGCGGAGTCTGACTTTCTCCTCAACGGTTGTTTTCAGGTCAAGGAGAAGCTTCAGGACTCAGAGAGTTCGAGGAGGCAGAAACACACTCGACGTGTTCATCAATGGGTTTTCTTTGGCAAACGATCCAAACGGTGAGGATTGAAGCTGCCGCCGACTTCAGCTCCCATTCAGAGTGGAAACAGACGACAGAAAACCTTTTGATGAAGGATGGTGATCTAAGTATAAGACCAGGTGTAAACTGTTCATCCGTAAACTGTTTATGGACTCTGAAGGACTTTCAGCTCATATCACTGGAACGACGTCACAGGGAAAAGCTGTGTGTCTGTTTCCTCCAACACACACTGAGAGGTCTGAGGCTGTGGAGACACTCGTCTTGTTTTATAGACGTCAGCATCTTGTTTTATAGACGTCAGCATCTTGTTTTATAGACGTCCCCATCTTGTTTTCTAGACGTCAGCATCTTGTTTTATAGACGTCAGCATCTTGTTTTATAGACGTCACCATCTTGTTTTATAGACGTCACCATCTTGTTTTATAGATGTCACCATCTTGTTTTATAGACGTCAGCATCTTGTTTTATAGACGTCACCATCTTGTTTTATAGACGTCAGCATCTTGTTTTATAGACGTCAGCATCTTGTTTTATAGACGTCAGCATCTTGTTTTATAGACGTCACCATCTTGTTTTATAGATGTCACCATCTTGTTTTATAGATGTCAGCATCTTGTTTTATAGACGTCACCATCTTGTTTTATAGACGTCACCATCTTGTTTTATAGACGTCACCATCTTGTTTTATTGACGTCACCATCTTGTTTTATAGACGTCACCATCTTGTTTTATAGACGTCAGCATCTTGTTTTATAGACGTCAGCATCTTGTTTTGGACTGTCTGGAGCTTCTTATGAGTATCATGGGGATATTTTCATTATCAGAGCGAAAGGCTCATCTTATTTTTTGTCTCTTACTGACAGAAACAAGCTTCCATAAAAGTGATTTTTTTTATATTCGGGTTGTTTCATTTCAAAGATCTTTAGAGGTCGTCCAGTCAAAAGAAAAAGCACAAATTAGAATATGTAATTTTAGTTTCTTTCTTCGACTCTTAATTATCTTTTGACCCAGCAGATTTATTTTGAACTCAGTGAATTAGTAGAAAGTTCTGCTCTGAAGGCTCGACAACAGCGATAAAGACTCACAGGGTTTCACGACATAACTTGCACAAAAAAGGAAGCGCACGAGACCACGGACCGCTCAGCGGCCTTCAGATACAGAGACGGTTATTCATGACTCAACTATGCGGAGGCAGAGGGACGAACATGGAGGAGTGAAGCTCTGCATCTGATAAGAAACCTCACGCAGAACAGATTCTGCTCGGCTGCGTTCACCCTGTGAGGGATTAAACTCACGAGTCCCTCAATCAGGTGTTCAGACGTCATGGTTCTGTATGTCAATCAACCAACCAGTCAACCAACCAACCAGTCAACCAACCAACCAGTCAACCAACCAACCAACCAACCAGTCAACCAACCAACCAGTCAATCAACCAACCAGTCAACCAACCAACCAGTCAACCAACCAACCAGTCAATCAACCAACCAGTCAACCAACCAACCAGTCAACCAACCAACCAGTCAATCAACCAACCAGTCAACCAACCAACCAGTCAACCAACCAACCAACCAACCAGTCAATCAATCAATCAATCAACCAACCAATGAGTCAATCAACCAACCAGTCAATCAATCAATCAATCAATCAACCAACCAACCAACCAACCAGTCAACCAGTCAATCAGTTATCAGTCAACCAATCAACCAAGACTGGAGGACTAGAGGACCAGAGGACCAAAGAACTAGAAGACTAGAGGACCAGAGGACCAGAGGACTAGAGGACTAGAGGACCGGAGGACTAGAGAACCAGAGGACCAGAGGACCAGAGGACTAGAGGACCAGAGGACTAGAGGACCAGAGGACCAGAGGACTAGAGGACTAGAGGACCGGAAGACTAGAGAACCAGAGGACCAGAGGACCAGAGGACCAGAGGACTAGAGGACTAGAGGACTAGAGGACCGGAAGACTAGAGAACCAGAGGACCAGAGGACCAGAGGACCAGAGGACTAGAGGACTAGAGGACCGGAGGACCGGAGGACCAGAGGACCAGAGGACCAGAGGACCAGAGGACCAGAGGGACAGAACCAATGACAGCAGGCTTCCTGCCTCCGTGTCGGGTCTTCCTCCCATGATGGATTCAGTGCCGGCGCAGCAGAGGCCGTTAACTTGGCGTCTTGTACACAGACGGCTGACGGATGGCGGCTGAAGCGGCAGCAGGTCTCGTCTCTGTTGGAAGCACTTCAGTGTTCTGGTCGGAGCTCATGTGGCTCTCTGATGACGTCATGAACGTCCTTCTTGGCACTTGGTTGGGTTTTATTTCCTTATTTGGTGTTGGCGCTGCACACATGCGCAACGTATTGTCTGATTATCGTGGCGGCCTCCGTAGTATTAGGAAAAAGAAACAGACCGGCAGAGCAACGTGTCCTCAATCATGACTTGAACCCACAAACACCAACAAACACCTAAAGGACCCATCTGAGCAGATAATGGATCCATATCACCCCCCAAGTACTCTTAGAGCCATAGAGCCCATTGAACCACCTAAAGGACCTCAATAATCACCTGTAAAACATCTAAAGGACCCATAACACCTCTAGATCAATCTAAAGGACCATACCACCAAAAGCAATGCCTAGGACCACCTAAAGAAACAATATAACTGCCTAAATTCCCTCTAAAACCAATCAAAAGATCTCTACAACCTAGAGGACTCATAAAACCACCCAAAGGCAATAAAGAACCACCAAAGGATCTTTAGAACCTCATGAAGACCCATAGAACCAACCAAAGGATCTTTAGAACCTCATGAAGACCCAGAGAACCAACCAAAGGACCTTTAGAACCTCATAAAGACTCAGAGAACCAATCAAAGGATCTTTAGAACCTCATGAAGACCCAGAGAACCAATCAAAGGACCTTTAGAACCTCATGAAGACCCAGAGAACCAATCAAAGAACCTCTAGAACCTGCTCAATAATAGTGTTGACTTCCAAAACACCTACTGGAACTTCTTGGGAGGGAACATTAGTCTAATATAATTATGCTTAAAATAAAATGTGTGTGATTTGTGTGCTGCTCTTTCAGACTGACTTCCTGTCAACCTGAAGCTCCGCCTCCTTTTGTCTCCGTCCAGCGTTTGGACGTCTTCACGGTCCGCTGGACTCATGACTCAGCACTTTGAGAGACGCATCGACTCAAAGTGTGAGAGCTAACGGCTCCAAGAGCGCCAGCTGGCACACACACACACACACACACACACACACACACACACACACAATGCAGCACTTATTCAACATGATCTTCAACAGGAGTGTGTGTGTGTGTGTGTGTGTGTGTGTGTGTGTGTTACAGCTTCCCCTACACATAACACATACATAGGAGAAGAGCTGGTTTCACGTTTTATTTAGGTGTTTTTAAGATTTATTTTAGTTTTTTGCTCATTTATTTGTCGCCTGGAAGGAAATAAATGTAATAACTCAACAGGCCGGTTGGACGTGAGGAGATTCTCCTCAACGACTTAGAGTTCATACATTCCCAGGGTGCATTGTGGCAAGAGCCCAATCACAGACTATAACATTCAGAGACGTTTACATCGCTATAAAAACTATTTAAGCATTGATTAGATTTTTGGATGAATCATTTTGAATATGGCTCTATTTGCTCTCTGGTTTAAAAGGTTTTATTTCCTCATAACGGTGACCCTGTTGTTCAAAATTATATCATAACGATAATATAACGATATCATAACGGAGCACAAATGAGCAGCATTTGATTTACATCCTATTTCAGGACGTCGCCATCTTGTTTCATAGACGTCGCCATCTTGTTTCATAGACGTCGCCATCTTGTTTCATAGACGTCGCCATCTTGTTTTCATAGACGCCACCATCTTGATTTTGGATGATTAAATGTTCCAATTATCTTTGCAGTCGTGGAAACACTCTGAAAGGGTTAAAGTTGTACGATACAAACACAGACAACTCTCAGACTGGACAACGACTCTGGTAGACCTGTCAATCAGCCTGTAGCCCCGCCCCTAAAGCCTCCACCGCTTGCTGGTCTGACTCTAACAGACCATCATGTACTGAGTGAACATCCTGCTGAATAGAAGAAGACTTAAACTACAGATTGAGACACAAACTTTTGTCTCAGACACTTTGAACGACTTGACACACAAACTGCTGAAGTTTTGTGAATGAAGTCAAAGCAACGATCAGCTGCTTCAGATGAAGCCTTTAATAAAGTATCCCTCATTCATTCCTTCACAATAAAAGCATGCAGACTGAAGGCATGTCCTCGTGTCTCAGAGGACTTGAACCACCGAGTTCAACAGAAGGAATAAAACCCATAAACCGTCCGCTGAGAGGCATTAACCTGTAGTCCTGCTTTAAACAATTATTCATTAATAAGTGTTATTAATTACAACCAATCATTGATATAAGTGCAATAATATTGATTATGAAAATTAGGTAGTTGCAGCTTTATTGGAAATAAATTATAAAATTACACTTTTGTTAATAATATCAGGATAATTAATTGTTTGTTAAATGTATTATAGAAATACAAATGTTAAGTTATTAAATGATTTATTTATTTACAGGTGAAATTCTCACCAAAGTTACAGAGGTCTTCATCACGCTCTTCATCACTGACGGCATGTTCCACTTTAAACCTTTAAACCTTTACACATTTACATCTCTACATCACTGAGCTGGTCTCTAACAGAACCAGCAGAACAAAGTCTCCATGAAGAAGTTCTGCAGAGGAACGGTTCTCACCTGGAAGACAGAACAGAACCAGGAGGAACTCCACGGAGCCGCAGAGGAGCTTCATCACGCTGTGATGCTGAAGATATGAACGACGAGAACAATATGATCACACGACCACCGAGGAGAGAGGACGAGAGAGAGAGACCACCGAGGAGAGAGGACGAGAGAGAGAGAGAGAGAGAGAGAGAGAGAGAGAGAGAGAGAGAGAGAGAGAGAGAGAGAGAGAGAGAGAGAGAGAGAGAGAGAGAGAGAGAGAGAGACACTGTGTTTGCTGTAGTGCGGTGCTCTCCTGTATGAGGGGTCGTTAGTGCCTCAAGCTGAGACTGTAAAACATGTCCAGTTCTTTCTCTGAGTTACAGACATGAATCAACTCTGGAGCTAAAAGAGAGAGAGAGAGAGAGAGAGAGAGAGAGAGAGGGAGAGAGAGAGAGAGAGAGAGAGAGAGAGAGAGAGAGAGAGAGAGAGGGAGTCAGGGTGAGCGTTCAGAACAGAACTTTCACCAAGAAACTGCTGATGTCCTGAAAACATATTTTACCTCTTTATGTTCAAACATTTAAAGTTCTCTGTTCTCTACCTGTTCAGGTTCTCTGTTCTCTACCTGTTCAGGTTCTCTGTTCTCTACCTGTTCAGGTTCTCTGTTCTCTACCTGTTCAGGTTCTCTGTTCTCTACCTGTTCAGGTTCTCTGTTCTCTACCTGTTCTCGTGTTATCTCTTCTGGAACGTTTCTCTTCGTTGCTCGTTCTCCTCTCAGGAGGTTCTAGCAGAACATGGAGCTAGAACAGAAGACCCTCAGGTTCCTTCCTCTCACTGAGCGCTGTTCATCAGAGTCGGATGAATAAATAAATAATAATAATAAATAGAGTTTGAAGAAAAGATTACTGGATTAGCAGGAGATGAATTATCTGACATAAAGTCAAACGTCTCATGAACGTTGCTGTGAGAACCCACCAGCTGGAGGCTCTACGCCCTCACTGAGGTCTGGACGTTTCATGACTTCATAGTTCTCCACTAACACACTGCATGTGTCACAGCGATGTCATCGTAGTGATGTCATCATAGTGATGTCATTGTGTCTTCTTCCTCTGCTGCTCTGCTGAAGCTGCTTTAAGAGAGTTTCATCCAATCAGATTCCTCCTCCTGTGTCTCTATGGAGGCAAAGCAGTTTAACCCTTTGCAGGTTAAAGGACACGGGGAGTGGACGTTGTGGTGATATCATGGACCCCTGAGGGCCCCTCAAAAGACCCCTTAGGACGCCCCTGAGCTCCCTGCAGCCCTGCCAGGCCTCAGGACTTGGTGCCAGTAGAAGCTGCAGCATGTGTCTGTTTCCTCCTCTCCTCTTCTCTTCGTGACCTTGAAGGCATCTGAAGGTTAATTGAGCTGTGCCACTGCTGGCCAGCAGGCCGCCTCCCCCTGGAAATACAGTGAGAGCTTTTCATTGGCCGAGAGCCGAGCCAGACGGAGCCGCCAGCAGGAACCGGACCAGGAGCCAAAGCTCTGCAGCCGGTCCTCTGAGGTGTGAAGGACCCAGGATGTGTGTGTGTGTGTGTGGATGGATGGATGGATGGATGGATGGATGGATGATAGATAGATAGATAGATAGATAGATAGATAGATAGATAGATAGATAGATAGATAGATAGATAGATAGATAGAGATATATAGTATATCATAATTATGACTTGTATTTAATAACACATTTCTACTAAATCTCTGTGTTTATTAAATAGATTTATTATTATAGTTTGACTCGTCCACTCCGCTGCCATCGATACGCAATGACACTCTCCTCTCTGATTGGCCGAGCGGCCCGTCACTCTGCGACGCGGCGTCCAATGGGAGCTTCGCAGCAAAAGGCGATACGAACTGGCAGCCGCCATGTTGTGTCCCCGGGGTCCAGGAGGAGCGACGTCCCGGTAGTAAACACAGTCGATGACGGTACCCGCCGCCCGCTCGGCACTTCACGGGGGAAACGGACCGCAGCTGGAAGCCATGAGCCGCCCGTCCTCAGCCGGAGGAGGACTCGGGGCCGGTAAAGCAGGCGGAGGAAAGCACGGAGGCGCCGCCGCCGCTGCTGCGTGTGTGGCGGCGGCGGCCGGCGGCGGCGGGGTGAGCCCCGGGTCCGCCGCCGCGCCTCCCGTGTCTCTGGCCGCCGCGGCGGTCGGCCTGCCCGGTCACTCCCCAGAGCTCACGGCGCTGTTCGAGTGCCCGGTGTGCTTCGACTACGTGTTGCCGCCCATCCTGCAGTGCCAGGCGGGCCACCTGGTGTGCAACCTGTGCCGCCAGAAGCTGAGCTGCTGCCCGACCTGCCGCGGCCCGCTGACCCCGAGCATCCGGAACCTGGCCATGGAGAAGGTGGCGTCCACGCTGCCGTTCCCCTGCAAGGTAGCGCCGCGGGCACAGCGACACACTTTACACACAACTTCCTCCTTCTGCGACACAACGGCTGAGGAGTGGGTGTGCGCATGCGCGTTGTGTGTGTGTGTGTGTGTGTGTGTGTGTGTGTGTGTGTGTGTGTGTGTGACAACATCATCCTGTTGGTTCGTGAGTCTCATCAGTTGTTTCTGTTTATAATCTACTTCAAAGTAACTTTACCACCAAAGTACATGTTTGAGGTTCTTTCATGTTGAGCTACTTCTTTCCTACTACATCTCAGATGTACACGTACTCATTAAAGTAATATATATTGTAGCGACCCTGCGTCAGGAAGTTACGAGACGTCGTCTGGCTTATTGGATGCTTTATTGTACAACACAGAACAGGCTACTGTTGGCCGTAGCCTACGCCAAAACAACCCAAAAACCACACTCAAAGTCTCGCAACGAGCTTCAGGTTCGCTGTCTGTCGTCCTCTCCCCGGACCGCAACACCACACGCATCAATCCACCCCCCCTCACTCGCTCTGCCAATCACAGGCACGCTCATAGGTAGCTACTTTGAGTGACAGCTTACACAGCAACACAGCTTATGTGACATTCACTGACCTCCTGAACTAGTAACTAACAATTAACATTGAAACCATAACATTACATAACAATTAACATCGAAACCATAACATTACATGTGCTGAGTCCGTTACACTACCCTCCCCCCACAAAGTCCCTCGCCCCCGAGGGGGCAAACAAAATCTCTCAGGTGCCCTGGGGGTCTCCGGCTCCGCCGAGG
Organism: Clinocottus analis; assembly: GCF_023055335.1. NCBI lineage: Eukaryota > Metazoa > Chordata > Actinopteri > Perciformes > Cottidae > Clinocottus > Clinocottus analis. The sequence goes on from NW_027175898.1 coordinate 17,729,488, forward strand.
ACGCCGTCGGTCTTGGGGAGAAGGGAAAGTGGTTGAGGGGATACTGGGGCCAGGGGATGGCAAGGAAGGGGAGAGTCCAGGGGCACCAAGACCAACCGGTGAAGATGCGGGCGAAAGACCGGGTCCATTGGATAAGGTTTGGGGGGTCATCCGGGCTGAGTCCAGGGTTCGTCGTGTCCCAAGCTCTCGTCCTGGTGGGGTGCCTGTGCCTCGATAGGGGGCCAGCCTGTCTCTGTGCAGAGCGACCTTCCTCCCGCGTGGTGGCAGCTGGACCCTGTATACCACTTCCCCAACTCTCTCCAGGACTCTGCAGGGTCCCACCCATTCACTGTCGAGCTTTGGGCACCTGCCCTTCTGCCTCTGCGGGCTATAAACCCAGACTAGCTCGCCGACTTCAAAATGTCGCCCTCTGACGTGGACGTCGTAGTTCCTCTTTTGTCTCGCGCCCGCACAGTGCAGCTGTTTCCTGGCAAACTCGTGGGCCGACTCCAAGCGGTCCTGGAGTTTCCGAGCATAGTCGAGCCCCGGGGGCCCGGCCGGAGCGTCAGGAGGTTTCCCCATCATCATCTCTGCTGGCGTCCGGATTTCTCTGCCGAGCATGAGAAGGGCAGGAGAGCAGGACGTGGAGTCCTGCACAGCAGACCTGTAAGCCATCAGCACAAGAGGTACATGATCATCCCAGTCACGTTGGTGTTTAGCCGTCACTATGGCCAGCTGCTGTGCCAGCGTGCGGTTGAATCTCTCAACCAGCCCATCGCTCTGTGGATGGAGAGGTGTTGTGCGGGTCTTGTGGGAGCCCAGTTTGTCACACATGGCAGCAAAGACACGAGACTCAAAGTTTCTGCCTTGATCCGTGTGGATGACTTCAGGGGCCCCAAATCTGCTGAACATTCCACCCACCAGAGCATCTACAATCGTTTCCGCCTCCTGGTTTGGCAGGCAGTAAGCCTCAGGCCACTTAGTGAAATAGTCCATGACAGTGAGGATGTAACGGTTACCCCTCTCTGAGTGAGGGAATGGCCCGAGAACATCAATCCCCACCCTCTCCATGGGGCACCCAGCCGGAAACTGTTGGAGCTGGGCATGAGATCTGTCCGCAGGGCCTTTCTTTGCAGTGCAGCTGTCGCAGCGGCGGCAGTAGTCCTCCACATCCCGCCGATGTTGGCCCCAGTAGAACCCTTGCCGGAGGCGGCGGAGGGTCTTATTAACCCCGAAGTGACCAGATCCCGGCGCTCCATGCATCGCCCGGAGCACTGTCTCTTTCAGAGCCCTGGGTACCACCACTTGCCACTGCGTCTCTCCAGTCACAGGCTCTTTCCACCCCCTCTGCAGCACACCATCACACATGCGCAGGGCTTGAAAAATTGACCACAGCCCTTTTGTGGCTCGAGAACACATGGTGATCTCTCCCCAAGGTGGTCGCTGCTGGGATCCCACCCAAGCCAGCACCGGCCTTATGTCGACATCCTCTTCCTGTTTGTACTCCCACTCTGCTGCGTCCACAGCTGTCAGTCCAGGGCCTGCCGGCGCACACCCTGGGCCCACTGCAGCACATTTCACATCAGGTTGCAGCCGCTCTTCTTCATGCGCCTCTCTTTTCTCACAGTAGTTGCAGCCCTTAGCGCTGCAAGGCCGGCGTGAAAGCGCATCAGCATTTCCGTGGCGCACCCCTGGTCTGTGGATCACAGTGAAATCATGCGCCTGAAGTTCCTCAATCCAGCGTGCTAGCTGGCCCTCTGGTTCCTTGAAGGACATGAGCCACTGTAAGGCAGAGTGGTCGGTCCTAACTGTGAAGTGGAGGCCCCCAAGGTAATACTTGAAATGTCGGATGGCACTGACCATAGCAAGCAGCTCCCGTCTCGTAACACAGTAGCGGCGTTCAGCCTTGTTAAACTGTCTGCTGTGATAAGCCACCACTCGCTCTCCTTCAGGAGTCACTTGGGCTAGCACAGCACCTGCGCCTGCATTACTGGCGTCTGTGTCGAGGACAAAAGGCAGGGTGGGGTCAGGCGGTGAGAGAACTGGGGCCTCTACCAGGGCTCTCTGCAGTGAAGTGAAAGCTGCATGGCATTCCTCAGTCCAATCAAATACCACCCTTTTTTGAAGAAGGTGGAACAGCGGTGCAGCTATGCAGGAAAACCCCTTCACAAACTTCCTATAGTAGGAGGCCAGGCCCAGGAAGCTTTTCAGGTCCTGTACCGTGCTGGGGGTAGGCCAATCCTTCACAGTCTGCACTTTATCATCCATGGTGCCCACACCACCGCCCCCAATCTTGTGTCCTAGAAATGTGGCCTCCCGCTGCATGAAGGAGCATTTCTGTGGGTGCAGCTTTAGACCTGCTGCTGCCACTCTTTCCAGCACCCGCCTCAGGGCCCTGAGAGCCGCCTGGAAGGAGTCACCATGCACCAGTATGTCGTCCAGGTACACAACACACTCCTGCCGGGGGATACCAGCGAGGACCCTGTCCATTAGTCTCTCGAATGTGGCAGGAGCATTGCAGAGGCCAAACGGGAGGACTTTAAACTGCCACAAGCCCCCATTAGTGATGAAGGCCGTTTTGGCCCGAGCTTCAGGGCTGAGGGGGACCTGCCAATACCCACTCCGCAGGTCCAAAGAGGAGTACCAGGCTGACCCTGCCACTGTGTCGAGAGCTTCGTCGATGCGTGGAAGGGGGTAGGAGTCCTTTTTTGTAACTTTGTTGAGGGGTCTGAAGTCCACACAGAAACGCCACGCCTCCTTCTGCTTTTTGGGAACCATGACGACCGGCGAGGCCCAGGGGCTGGTGGAAGGCTCGATGATTCCCGCACGTTGCATCCCTTGTAGGGCTTTATCTGCCGCAGCTTGTCTGGCCAGTGGGAGGCGTCGAGGTCTCATCCTGATCGGCCGTGCATCACCGGTGTCGATGTTATGCTGAATGAGATCTGTGCAGCCCACATCGTCCTCCGACAGTGAAAAACAGTCCTTGAACTCAAGAAGCAGCTGCCACAACAGCTCTTGTTCACTAGGAGTCAGACCGTCGCAGTTTCTCTGCCAGACCTCCCTCACTGCCAAGACTCTGTCACAGTCGTCAGGTGGAGAAGCGTTCGTCACCTGTGTGTGTGGACTTGCAGCTGGTCGGACAGAGGCTGGGGGTGGGTGCAGCTCAGCAGCTAGCAGGGTGGAGGCCGGTGGAGGTGGCTCATTTGAAGGACTGCAGCAGGGAGCAGCAAAATTTGTTGTCTCAGCCATCAGTGTGGCAACAGTGTGGGTCGCAACACAGCCAGGCCGGGGTGGCTGGCGCCACATCTGGATGACATGTCCATCAGGGAATGTGAGAGTTCCTCTCTTTGTGTCGATGACACAGTCCAAAGCCCCGAGAATATCCAGTCCCAGTATACAGTCTTCTAGGATGGCAACCCACACCGGGCAGCGGATGGACTTTCTTCCCAGCCCCAGAGTCACTACTGCTTCCCCAACCATAGGAGTTCGCTCTCCGGTGACTGACTGTAGTTTCACTAACGTGGGAAAAATAACAGTTCCATTTTTTACCACATCGGGCCTCACCAGGGTTGCTGATGAACCTGTGTCTACCAGTGCAGAGCAGTATGTCCCTCCAATAGTGAGTGGTGCATACCAACAGTCTCCTATCCAGGTCCGGCCCAGCACCACTAGTCGCTCCAGCTGACCATCGAAATCCTCCGGTGGTCTGGGTGTCCATACTTGGTCGGGTTGTTGTGTAGCTTTGGTAATGACAGGGGGTTGGGACAGAGTGCCAGGGGTCCGCATCGTCCCGATTATGCGGTCCCCGGATCGTTTCCCTTGTCCGCGGTGGAACGGGGGCAGTGTCGGAGCAGGTGGCCAGGCTGTCCACATCCCCAGCAGACTCTTAGTCGTCGCCTGTCTTGTCTCTCCTCTCTTAAGGTGGCAGCCCTCACCAGCTGGGTTAGCTCCCCCACCCAGGCAGGCTGCACCAATTCCATTTCAGTCCCACAAGCAGCTCTCCCTTGTGGTG
>NW_027175898.1:17733578-17743578 GCF_023055335.1 Clinocottus analis
CCTCTTCCTCCTCTTCCTCCTCCTCTTCCTCCCCCTCTTCCTCCTCTTCCTCCTCTTCCTTCTCTTCCTCCTCTTCCTCCTCTTCCCCCCTCTTCCTCCTCTCCCTCCTCCTCTTCCTCCCCCTCTTCCCCCTCTTCCTCCTCTCCCTCCTCCTCTTCCTCCCCCTCTTCCTCCTCTTCCTCCTCCTCCCCTCCTCCTCTTCCTCTTCCTCCTCTCCCTCCCTCCTCTGCCTCCCCCTCTTCCTCCTGTTCCTCCTCTTCCTCCCCCTCCTCTTTTTTGTCCTCCTCCCCCTCTTCCTTCTCCTCTTCCCCTCTTCCTCTCTTCCTCCTCTTCCTCCTCTTCCTCCTCCTCTTCCTCCCCCTCTTCCTCCTCTTCCCCCTCTTCCTTCTCTTCCCCCTCTTCCTCCTCTCCCTCCTCCTCTTCCTCCCCCTCTTCCTCCTCTTCCTCCTCTTCCTCCTCCTCTTCCTCCCCCTCTTCCTCCTCTTCCTCCTCTTCCTTCTCTTCCTCCTCTTCCTTCTCTTCCCCCTCTTCCTCCTCTCCCTCCTCCTCTTCCTCCCCCTCTTCCTCCTCTTCCTCCTCTCCTTCCTCTTCCTCCTCTTCCTCCTTCTCCTCCTCTTCCTCCTCCCCCTCCTCCTCCTCCATAACTCATAATCAGGACTCTTATTCAAAGGGATGCATTTAGATCACACAATGAGTTTTATGATCTAAACTATAAATATGTCTCTTTGTCCCGCCCACGCCGGGTGATTGACAGCAGCTCGCGGTGTTTGCAGCATCAGCATCAAAACAACACAAAGCATGACGGCTGTTAATGAGCAGAGAATAACACACTGTATGTGGGCCACAGACACACAAAGAGGAGGAGGAAGAGGAAGAGGAGGAGGAGGAGGAGGAGGAAGAGCAGGAGGAGGAAGAGGAGGAAGAGCAGGAGGAGGAGGAAGGTCAGGGAGTGTGTAGTTGACCTCTGACCCGTCAGACACAATGTGTACTTTCCTTGTGTTCCAGTACTCGTATGAACCCAAATGAGTTATAATACTTGTGTTATTTTTTTTTCTCAGAATAAAAAAACAATAATAATAATAATTACTTAAACACATTTTTTTCAATTTTTTTGTTCTTTTCTTTATATTTTTCAACATCCAGTATAATTCTAAGAAAAATGGTCAGAGTCCGTCCTGGAGGATCCTAAACAACATCACACTAATAACACTAATAATTCTAATAATAACACTAATAACTCTAATAACACTAATAACTCTAATAATAACACTAATAACTCTAATAACACTAATAACTCTAATAACTCTCATAACTCTAATAACTCTTAGCTCTGCCATATTAGATGTGTCTCAGTGAAGTGTGTCATTGAGTTCTTGAACATCAAAGTGAAACCTGCAGGAAGTGAAACCTGCAGGAAGTGAAACCTGCAGGAAGTGAAACCTGGAGGAAGTGAAACCTGCAGGAAGTGAAACCTGCAGGAAGTGAAACCTCGCTGTGTGTCTTGAACTCTTCAGGAGCTCCTGCTGGTGCTCTACGACCTGGAAGTCGTAGAGCACCAGCAGGAAGTGAAGTCTTTGTTCAGGGAAACGTTATGTCTAGTTACTAAAGTACTTTCATTATTTTAAACGTGTATATTCTCACAAGAGTTACAGTACTGCAGTACTTTACGTGAAGTTACTACACTTTCTTAGTATCTAGTAGAGTACTACCTCAAGGTAGTACTATGAAGCACTGAGGTACTTGCAAAGACTCAGGTGACTTGACCTCATGTACTTCCTGTCAGGTGACTTGACCTCATGTACTTCCTGTCAGGTGACTTGACCTCATGTACTTCCTGTCAGGTGACTTGACCTCATGTACTTCCTGTCAGGTGACTTGACCTCATGTACTTCCTGTCAGGTGACTTGACCTCATGTACTTCCTGTCAGGTGACTTGACCTCATGTACTTCCTGTCAGGTGACTTGACCTCATGTACTTCCTGTCAGGTGACTTGACCTCATGTACTTCCTGTCAGGCGTGTGAGGACTGAGCCTCGCGGGTCTTTGTGGCCCAGCTTTGTGTCTGTCAGGCAGAGCGTCTTCCTGCTGCTCTCAGACGTCTAGCTCGTTTGAATATAAGGAGCCGTCGGCCAATCAGAGTCCAGGATTAAGCGGATCCGGCCCTCAGGTGCTGGCGTGGATTCAAAGCGTCGCTAAGCCTCCCTCAGGTGAGTTTAAATAATCTGATCTGCAAAACAAGAAGAAACCTCAAGAAGCTTCTGACAGGAACTACTTTATGTAAGATTTCCCACATGTAGAGATTCTCAGAGGATTAACTCTGTGTGTGTGTGTGTGTGTGTGTGTGTGTGTGTGTGTGTGTGTGTGTGTGTGTGTCCTCAGGCTGGAAGAAGTGGATTCGCATCAATTAAGCCGATTGGGCCGATTCCTTCTCGTAGTCTGAACATGGAAGTTTCCCTCAAAGCAGCTGCGTGGTCAAGAAACCATAGCTCCTCTTCATTAGTGGAGGAGGAAGAGGAGGAAGAGGAGCAGGAGGAAGAGGAGGAAGGCTTTGCAATAATGAGGCCACGTAAGCAAACATGACCTCAGCCCAAAAATGTGTCTGCATCATCACAGCCTTATTAAAGCTCACTGCAGGGAACAGAAACAAAGGAAAGAGGTCCGACAACAAAGAGAGGAGGAAGGATAGGAGGACAGAGGAGAGAGGAGACATCCTCGCCTCCTCTCCTTTGAGCAGCGTAGAAGATGTTGTTGAGGATTCTGGAAGCTGTGATCTCTGACAGCTTCACTTCCTCTAAAGCTGGAAGAAGAAGAATTATTATATTTACTGCGCTAACCTGAAAGTAGACTTCTATACAACCAGAGGAGTCGCCCCCTGGTGGTCAGGAGAGAGAATGCAGCTTTAACACATGAAGCATAGACTTCTATACAACCAGAGGAGTCGCCCCCTGGTGGTCAGGAGAGAGAATGCAGCTTTAACACATGAAGCATAGACTTCTATACAACCAGAGGAGTCCCCCCCTGGTGGTCAGGAGAGAGAATGCAGCTTTAACACATGAAGCATAGACTTCTATACAACCAGAGGAGTCCCCCCCTGGTGGTCAGGAGAGAGAATGCAGCTTTAACACATGAAGCATAGACTTCTATACAACCAGAGGAGTCGCCCCCTGGTGGTCAGGAGAGAGAATGCAGCTTTAACACATGAAGCATAGACTTCTATACAACCAGAGGAGCTGGTGAAACAGCATGTCTCTCTCTCTCTCTCTCTCTCTCTCTCTCTCTCTCTCTCTCTCTCTCTCTCTCTCTCTCTCTCTCTCTCTCTCTCTCTGTCTCTCTCTCTCTCTCTCTCTCTCTCTCTCTCTCTCTCTCTCTCTCTCTCGCTCTCTCTCTCTCTCTCTCTCTCTCTCTCTTCCTTCTCCTCCTCCCTGGTACCTGAGCTCCCATGATGCATCTCTTCATGGTCCTACCTGTCCAGAGGCCAATTCACATTTTAAGTCAGTGTTTAGTCCGTGAGGTTCAGCTGACATCACATTTATATGAAAGCGCTTTCCCCAGATAGTGTGTGTGCGTGTGTGTGTGTGTGTGTGTGTGTGTGTGTGTGTGTGTGTGTGTGTGTGTGTGTTTCTGCAGGTGAGCTGCTTACAGGGATGCTGACACAGCTTTTCCATCTAAGAACACTGCTTTGCTCTAAAGTACACACACACACACACACACACACACACACACACACACACACACACACACACACACACACACACACACACACACACACACACAGCAGAACCTCCTGTCTGGCTGCTGTTAGCTTCGGTGACAGCAGCTCATGGTGTTACAGTTTATATAAACAGTGTTGTTAGTTTAACACATGGAACTGTGGAGAAGCAGCAAGGAGACAAGTAAAGAATAAAGAACTACCAAACGTAAATACATCTTCTTTTCACAATAGAAATATAGATAAAGGAACCTCCTCCCCCTCCCCTCCTCCCCCTCCCCTCCTCCCCCCTCCCTCCTCCCTCCCCCCCCCCCCCCCTCCTCTCTCCTCCCCCCACCCTCCTCCCCCCTCCATGCAGCTGTGTGACCTGAACTCATTCTATCAACTCTCTCAATACTGAAGCTGATCATCAGCAGAGCATTAATGGAGAAACATGCTCGCACGCTACATCACACACACACACACACACACACACACACACACACACACACACACACACACACACATCTGTGTGAGGAGATGATGCTGAATGATCCTTACTGATAGTAGAAACATCAGCTTTGTGTGTGTGTGTGTGTGGGGGGGGGGGGGGGGGGCATCAGCTGTTTATTCTGCCAACTCTTTAGTTTTCATAATGGATCTGAAGCAAACACACCAGAGGAGGAAGAAGTGCTTAAGTATTTAAGTGAAAGCAAAATATTACAATCATATATATATATATATATATATATATATATATATATATATATATATATATATATATATATATATATATATATATGATCGGTGCATTAATATATTCAGTCAGAATGATCTCACTCGCATTCGTAGCTCTATAGTCAAAACAACTTCTAACTAGTAGTTTAGTTTAAACAGAACTAGTTTAGTTTGAACAGAACTAGTTTAATTTGAACAGGACTAGTAGTTTAGTCTCAACATGGATGCTGCAGCAGATCTCTGCTGTGTCTTCTTGCCGCCTCCCAAAATAACGTCTGGATCTATTTTAACCGAAGCACGGCTCTTTAATCAGGGAGAACAAAACAAGAAAACAATGCTCTGTCTGTCACCACCTTGCCTCCTCTCTCCTGGTTCCTCTCTCCTGGTTCCTCAGTCCTGGTTCCTCTCTCCTGGTTCCTCAGTCCTGGTTCCTCTCTCCTGGTTCCTCTCTCCTGGTTCCTCAGTCCTGGTTCCTCTCTCCTGGTTCCTCAGTCCTGGTTCCTCAGTCCTAGTTCCTCTGTCCTGGTTCCTCTCTCCTGGTTCCTCTCTCCTGGTTCCTCTGTCCTGGTTCCTCTGTCCTGGTTCCTCTCTCCTGGTTCCTCTCTCCTGGTTCCTCTCTCCTGGTTCCTCTCTCCTGATTCCTCTCTCCTGGTTCCTCTGTCCTGGTTCCTCTCTCCTGATTCCTCTCTCCTGGTTCCTCTCTCCTGGTTCCTCTGTCCTGGTTCCTCTCTCCTGGTTCCTCTGTCCTGGTTCCTCTCTCCTGGTTCCTCTGTCCTGGTTCCTCTCTCCTGGTTCCTCTGTCCTGGTTCCTCTCTCCTGGTTCCTCTGTCCTGGTTCCTCTCTCCTGGTTCCTCTGTCCTGGTTCCTCTCTCCTGGTTCCTCTCTCCTGGTTCCTCTCTCCTGGTTCCTCAGTCCTGGTTCCTCTCTCCTGGTTCCTCTGTCCTGGTTCCTCTCTCCTGGTTCCTCTGTCCTGGTTCCTCTCTCCTGGTTCCTCTCTCCTGGTTCCTCTGTCCTGGTTCCTCTCTCCTGGTTCCTCTGTCCTGGTTCCTCTCTCCTGGTTCCTCTGTCCTGGTTCCTCCGTCACAAGTCTTCTAAAACACGTCTGCTAAAAGAAGCATTGCTCCCATTCGCTCTATTCTGAGCCCTCTCTCCTCTCTGATGCTCATGTGGCTAAAGGCTAAATGCTAACATGTGTGTTAGTCCTCTCTGATGCTCATGTGGCTAAAGGCTAAATGCTAACATGTGTGTTAGTCCTCTCTGATGCTCATGTGGCTAAAGGCTAAATGCTAACATGTGTGTTAGTCCTCTCTGATTTTTATGTGGCTAAAGGCTAAATGCTAACATGTGTGTTTGGTCATCTTCTTGAATGAAGAGATTCACAACATCCTGTCAGACGGAGGAGAGTTGCTGCTTCCAGGAAGCTTTTCCAGGTCGACTTCCTGTCTGTGAAGAGAGAAAACAACAAAGAAAGTTAATGAGGAAATATGAAAGAGAATGAAGGAGGATTAACATTACAGACACACACACACACACACACACACACACACACACACACACACACACACACACACACACAATCAGATTTGAAAAAGTTTAAAAGGTGTTTTATGGAAGTTTCCTAAAATCACAAACAAGGTTTAAATACTGTTCTCTACCTGTTCAGGTTCTCTGTTCTCTACCTGTTCATGTTCTCTGTTCTCTGCCTGTTCATGTTCTCTGTTCTCTGCCTGTTCAGGTTCTCTGTTCTCTACCTGTTCATGTTCTCTGTTCTCTGCCTGTTCAGGTTCTCTGTTCTCTACCTGTTCAGGTTCTCTGTTCTCTACCTGTTCAGGTTCTCTGTTCTCTACCTGTTCATGTTCTCTGTTCTCTACCTGTTCAGGTTCTCTGTTCTCTACCTGTTCATGTTCTCTGTTCTCTACCTGTTCATGTTCTCTGTTCTCTGCCTGTTCAGGTTCTCTGTTCTCTACCTGTTCAGGTTCTCTGTTCTCTACCTGTTCAGGTTCTCTGTTCTCTACCTGTTCATGTTCTCTGTTCTCTACCTGTTCAGGTTCTCTGTTCTCTACCTGTTCATGTTCTCTGTTCTCTGCCTGTTCATGTTCTCTGTTCTCTACCTGTTCATGTTCTCTGTTCTCTACCTGTTCATGTTCTCTGTTCTCTGCCTGTTCAGGTTCTCTGTTCTCTGCCTGTTCAGGTTCTCTGTTCTCTACCCTTCATTGTTACCTCTAAGGTTGAGTTGTTGTTGTTGTTGTTGTTGTTGTTTACTTCCTGCCCTCATGCGTGTCCTGCTGGTTTCTGCTGATCAGCAGTTTGAAGCGTATGAAATAAAGATGTGGAAAGTTGAGGTTGAGAGAATTTAGCAGCGAAGTATTAGCCACAAATTATTCATCACATTATTGTATGATTTATTAATGTGAGAGGTGAAAACATGGCCGCCCTTCACTGTGTTCCTGTTGTAATATTCATACAACGACCGGAGTGGACGAAATGTTTGCTCTCCTTCTTAGAACATTGTGTTACTTTGTAGTCACATTGTGTTACTTTGTAGTCACATTGTGTCTCTTTGTAGTCACATTGTGTTACTTTGTAGTCACATTGTGTCTCTTTGTAGTCACATTGTGTCTCTTTGTAGTCACATTGTGTTTCTTTGTAGTCTCATTGTGTCTCTTTGTAGTCACATTGTGTTACTTTGTAGTCACATTGTGTCTCTTTGTAGTCTCATTGTGTCTCTTTGTAGTCACATTGTGTCTCTTTGTAGTCACATTGTGTTACTTTGTAGTCACATTGTGTCTCTTTGTAGTCACATTGTGTTACTTTGTAGTCACATTGTGTCTCTTTGTAGTCACATTGTGTCTCTTTGTAGTCACATTGTGTTACTTTGTAGTCACATTGTGTCTCTTTGTAGTCTCATTGTGTCTCTTTGTAGTCACATTGTGTCTCTTTGTAGTTGTCCTACTTCTCGTACTACAAAAATAGAAATAAAAAACATCCAGTACTAAAGTTTCGTTCCGTCTCCTTCAGATTCAACTCAGAGGTTCGTGGAGAGTAAAATCTCGTTGACCTGTAAAGACTGTTGTTGTTGTTGTTGTTGTTGTGGTCGTGGATCCTCTGGGGTCGAGGTGGACTGTTCCTTCGGCGAGAGGCGAGCTCTGCGTGGGAGCGGCTCACGGCTCATTAGGCTCGCTGAGCGCTGCGCTCTCAGGCCTGCGTCCATTAGAGGAGCCGTGAGGCGTGAAGCGCTCGCATTACGACAACGCTGGACGCTAACAGACCTCGTGAATATGCAGCGCTTCATTTGTGTGTTCGCTCCGCTGAGGGCAGAAGAACCACAGCGCGCTGCTCGCGGGTTTCCCAACACGTGCTTAGCGGCCAGGTGACGTTTCAAGACCTCCAGCAGCCAATGAGAGCGCGCGCTGCATATCTAGAAGAGACACAGGTGAGCTAACGTGCTAACGTGCTAACATGAAGATACAACGTGAATATTAAAGGTCTTTCTGTTGTTGTGCGTTTTCAGGTGAAGGTTACGGAAGCCCGTTTCTGAAATAAAGAATACATATATTAAAATTTGAGATAAAAAGTCATAATTATGAGATAAAATAATGGATTAATATCTCATCATTTTTTACTTTAATAAAAAAATATTTGTGCTGGATGTAATATTTAAGATTTGTAAAAAATGTTTTGAAAAAAAACACACAAAAAAGATTTGATTGAATATATATTTTAGGATTTTTAAGATTTTTAAAAATCTTTGTTAAAATAAAAATGCAACTTTTTTCATGCAGCAATACATTTTTTCTACAAATCTCACGTCCCCCTGGTGAGAAGCGCTGGTCTGAAATGACCATGAAGATGATGCTGGCTCTTACAACAGAGAGGAGGGAGGGGGCGACTCTGGTTGTATAGAAGTCTCTGCTTCATGTGTTAAAGCTGCATTCTCTCTCCTGACCACCAGGGGGCGACTCCTCTGGTTGTATAGAAGTCTATGCTTCATGTGTTAAAGCTGCATTCTCTCTCCTGACCACCAGGGGGAGACTCCTCTGGTCATTTCGAGTCAAACAGACCATAAAACAGGGGATGTTTAGGGCGGGGCTACGAGCTGATTGCCAAGTCTCTACGTCACTCCTCCTCAGTACATATATGGTCACTTCCTGTTCACTGGTCGCAAAAAGACAAGATGGCGACGACCAGGACGCTAAACTGGTTTATCGGTTTGTTGCCCCTGAGGGTCTGCAACCCAGTGAGCTGGTCTACAGACAGGAAGCTGGTCTACAGACAGGAAGCTGGTCTACAGACAGGAAGCACCGACGCCCTGCGGCGCTCCGTGTTCCACCTCCTCCGTCTGCAGTGCTGCTAGATTGACTCTTTCTTTCTTTTTTCTTTCCTTCTTCCTTCCTTTCTTCTGCCTGACAGCTCTTCATCCTCTTCATCGTCTTCATCACTTTAATCCTCTTTCATTCTGGGATGTGATTCAATCTGTCGAGCAGCAGCTTCCTCTACAAAGTGAAGTCCATATTGCTTCCAGCTTTTCTTCTTCTGTGATCCCCCCCCCCCCCCCCCCCCCTTGGGCTCTGAACTCACCTGCAGTCTGTGAAGGTTCTGTGTTCGGTTCCTCCTGACGGCTGAACAACAGGAAGGTTTTACAGCTGAAACAAACCTCATGCAGTGAAACACACTCTCTGTTATTGATAATAATCCTCTTTCTAAGTCACGTCTAAAAGCCAGCGGGCAATTAGCGTAGCTTAGCATAAAAACAGCAGGAGGAAGCAGTGCACTGACGAAAGAGTCTGAACCTGGAGAGAAATGATAACAATGAAACCAGCTGGTTATGTTTCATCGTTCAGCTCTTCTGATGTTCACCAGTGAAACTAAAAGTCAGGACTGCTGGACGGAGACGCCCCGAGACAGAGGTCAGAGGTCAGAGGTCAGAGGTCAGAAGACCGAGGACCGAGGTCAGAGACAAGAGGCTGGAGACTAGAGGCTAGAGGTCAGAGGACAGAGGACAGAGGTCAGAGGTTAGAGGACCGAGGTCAGAGGTCAGACACTAGAGATTAGAGGTCAGAGGTCAAAGGTCGTCTCAGATTGGATCTGTTGTGACGAGCTAAAAAAAGAGATGTTAGATGTCTTCAGGAAACGTGTCCGTGTGACACACACACACACACACACACACACACACACACACACACACACGCCTTAAGATGACCGTTACCTGAGTGGGCGTGGTCTTAAGGTGAGCCTGAAACCTGATATCCTCGTTAGTTTTGAAGCCTCAAGTTCAACTTTATGGCCGTCGCCATCTTGGTTTCTTGCAGCCAGAGAACAGGAAGTGACCAGATCTGGGTTGAGGAGTGGCGGAGAGGCCTGTCAATCACCTGGTAGCCCCGCCCGAAAGCATTCTCTGCTTTATGATCTGTTTGACTCTAAATAACCATAATGTGTGTGTGTGTTTGTGTGTTGGTGTGTCTGCGTGTGTGTGTGTGTTTGTGTGTCTTTGTGTGTGTTTCAGGGTGGAAGGAAGGAGCTAATGATGATTTCCAGATTTACTGAGCCACGAATAAATACGGAGAGTGTGTACAC
>NW_027175898.1:17748578-17753578 GCF_023055335.1 Clinocottus analis
GGTAAAGTTGTGTTTGCAGGTTAGCTGTAGTGTGGTAAAGTTGTGTTTGCAGGTTAGCTGTAGTGTGTTAAAGTTGTGTTTGCAGGTTAGCTGTAGTGTGTTAAAGTTGTGTTTGCAGGTTAGCTGTAGTGTGTTAAAGTTGTGTTTGCAGGTTAGCTGTAGTGTGGTAAAGTTGTGTTTGCAGGTTAGCTGTAGTGTGTTAAAGTTGTGTTTGCAGGTTAGCTGTAGTGTGGTAAAGTTGTGTTTGCAGGTTAGCTGTAGTGTGTTAAAGTTAGCTTCTCGTGTGAGCTCTGCAGGATGTTCATCCGTCCTCTGTCCTCCCCGTCTCGGGTCACTGCTCCATGCAGACTGGGGAGCAGTAAACTAAATGCAGGCGCTCTGAACAGCAGACGGCGGTAAGTGGTCGAGGACCAGAGGGAGCTAACGGCTAACTGGGCCGCGGCTCCGGGGAGCTCAGCACACGCTGCAGGTCTGCAGGACAACGCTGACCTGGTTTTAGTCTCACCAGCCGGGTTTATTACACCTGAACGTCTCACGACCCCCGGGTCAAACTGCAGCTGTGCGCACACACACACACACACACACACACACTCACACACACACACACACACACACACACACACACACACACTCACACACACACACACACACACACACACACACACACACACACACACACACACACACACACACAGATGTTATAAAAGAAAGTCTCTGTAATGTTTAAATTATTCAGGTTTCTCAGTAAATGAACAAAGCAACAATGTAACAGTAATAACAGGTTTATTTATATAAAACAAATTTGTTCAAATATCACATTCCTCTTGAGTCATAAAACATTAATTAACAGTTTATATATATATATATATATATATATATATATATATATATATATATATATATATATATATATATATATATATATATATATATATATATAAAGTCTTTAAACAGAACCACCAGGACTAGAAGGAGAAAACTAGAACACGGTGTACTTTACGGTGTACTTTACGGTGTACTTTACGGTGTACTTTACACTTTAAAGTAGTAGTTTAAAGATCTGATGTCGTCATCCTGAAAGCATCGAGATGCAAAGACACGTTTAGAAAAGAGACGAAAGTTCAGCGCGAAGAATCAGTCAAACCTTTAAATACGAGCTCCTCCTCCTCCTCTTCCTCCTCTTCCTCCTCTTCCTCCTTTTCCTTCTCTTCCTCCTCCTCCTCTTCCTCCTCCTCCTCTTCTTCCTCCTGCTCCTCCTTCTCCTCCTCCTCCTCGTCCTCTTCCTCCTCGTCCTCCTCTTCTTCTTCTTCTTCTTCTTCTTCTTCCTCCTCTTCCTCCTGCTCCTCCTCCTCCTCCTGGTGTGTCTCTTATGTTGCCAGGTCTTCTCTCATCAGGAGGCGACACCTCGTTGTTATTTATTGTTTATTGGTTTAGAACATCTGAACTGAATGAGGCGTCACGCTGGAAGAGGAAGAGGAGGAAGAGGAGGAGGATCTGGTGGCATGCTGCCCTTGAGGACACGCTTGTAGTTTCACGCTCAGTTGAACGTGTGAAGCAGGAGGAAGTGCAGCTGCATGTTTCCTCTTCATGAATAATCTTCCTCCTCTGAGCCGACGGGACGCGTCCACGCTGGAAGCTCTACATCCTGTCACATGACCAAAGCTCTACATCCTGTCACATGACCTCACAGCGGGTCAGGAACAACTCCACCAAGCACAGAGGAACCTTCAGGAGGTCTCTGAGAGCTGATGCTCAACGCTTCAACCCGCTCAGTGCGGTTCTGCTGTCTGTCATGAGATGTCAGGTCAACCTAAGGTCCAACAGGACCAGAAACAAGTCCTCTAGCAGCATGAAGGTCCAACAGGACCAGAAACAAGTCCTCTAGCAGCATGAAGGTCCAACAGGACCAGAGACTAGTCCTCTAGCAGCATGAAGGTCCAACAGGACCAGAGACAAGTCCTCTAGCAGCATGAAGGTCCAACAGGACCAGAGACTAGTCCTCTAGCAGCATGAAGGTCCAACAGGACCAGAGACAAGTCCTCTAGCAGCATGAAGGTCCAACAGGACCAGAGACTAGTCCTCTAGCAGCATGAAGGTCCAACAGGACCAGAGACAAGTCCTCTAGCAGCATGAAGGTCCAACAGGACCAGAGACAAGTCCTCTAGCAGCATGAAGGTCCAACAGGACCAGAGACAAGTCCTCTAGCAACATGAAGGTCCAACAGGACCAGAGACTAGTCCTCTAGCAGCATGAAGGTCCAACAGGACCAGAATACAGAATCTCTAAATCCTGACTGACAGTTCTTAAATAAAGTAGAAAGTCAGACACCTGGTTAGTGACGAGCTGCTGGTCTGTTACAGAGGAAGGTGAACCAAGAACTCTTCATCAGGAGGTCTTCATCATCCCAGAGCCTCTGATGTGAGTTGTGTGTCTCAGGTTGCTTCCTCCTGTGGTTGTATAGAAGCCTCTGCTTTCTCCTCTGGTTGTATAGAAGCCTTTGCTTCCTCCTCTGGTTGTATAGAAGCCTCTGCTTCCTCCTCTGGTTGTATAGAAGCCTCTGCTTCCTCCTCTGGTTGTATAGAAGCCTCTGCTCCATGTGACGTGGTGGTGTAGCTTTGCAGGACGAGCCTCAGCTGTGGGGCTCCGGGCCGGTTTAAATAAAGCTCGGCCTGAAAGCTCTGGCGGCGAGCAGTGAGACGTGTGACTGGAGGACGCCGCCGGGCCGAGGCGAGGTCACGTGACCTACGGCGTCCTCGTGCTGCTGCAGGAGAACGCCGCTCACTCAAAGTGTTGAGAGGCAGCAGCTGCTCCTTCATCTGCTGATGAGAGCTCGTCTTCCTCACCACGCTCATGAAGGGAGCTGAGTGTGTGTGTGTGTGTGTGTGTGTCTGTAAAACATGTCATGGTTTGCGCTCACCCTCTCAGGGAGGTAGTATTATTATCTATGTATAGATACTAATATATATATATATATATATATATATATATATATATATATATATATACATATATATATATATATACATATATATATATGTATATATATATATATATATATATATATACGTATATATATATATATATATATATACATATATATATATATATATATATATATATATATATACATATATACATATATATATATATATATATATATATATATATATATATATATATATATATATATACATATATATATATATATACATATATATATATATATATATATATATATATATATACATATATATATATATATACATATATATATATATATACATATATATATATATATACATATATATATATATATATATATATATATATATATATATATATATATATATATATATATATATATATATATATATATATGTGTGTGTGTGTGTGTGTGTGTGTGAGAACAGAGCAGCAGGAGAAGGAAAACATACATTAGAATCCTTTAGGTTCAACATCTGGATCCTCACGCTAACGTTGTTGTTGTTGTTGTTGTTGTTGTTGTTGTTGTTGACGAGCCCCAGCAGGCTCTCAGCATCGGTCGGCTCCCCGTGATGGAGGAGAACTCAGTCGGCAGTAATGCTCAGAGACAGATACCTCGTTAGCATGATAGCATTCACCTCCAGGCTGTTTGGCTATTGTTATCATGATAGCATAGCCTCAGGGGGAGGAGCTATCCAGGGTTAGCATGTTAGCGCTGCACCAAGGACACACACACACACAACAGATGGATTGTAACACATGTTTAAAACATAATTCAAACATAAATGTTAACTCATATGACCGAGGGCTCCTCTCCGTATGTTAGTTCAACATGTTCACGGTGCTAGCTTGATGCTACACATGATTAGCACACCTTCCTGTGAAGCTTTCAACCGACAAAACCCTCCAATCTCTTGTGAGGCAAAGCTGCTGCTCATCCACCACATCGCATCCATCAGAACTCAACGCACATGAATATGACTTGTGCATGAAAACAATATTGCACAGCAGGTTGTCTGGTCTGTGGAGCACCGCCCTGTAGTCAAACTACACCCAGAACACCAGCACACTCTGGGTGTAGTGCCACCAGCACCAAGGTGTTGACTCCTTCTGACTGGTGGATGAAAGGCTGTGAGGCTTCACTCGCTCACGAAGCCTCACAGGAACAACACAAGATGGAGAAGGACAAACACACAATCCAGATGCTCCCAGCTCTGGAGACTCAACAGCTTCAGGTTCTCTGGAGAACTTCTCAGCTTTGTGTTCTCTGTGGGAACCAGAACTTCAGGAATGAGGTTCTGTCATGTGGCTGATGAAGATGTTTTAATGACCGTCTCCCCCCCCCCCCCCCAGTCTGCTCTCAGTTCTCCAGAGGTGTGTATGGCATCATGGGAGTGTATGACCGCCGCACCGTGAGCATGCTCATGTCCTTCTGCGGCTCGCTGCACGTTTGCTTCGTGACGTCTTCGTTTCCGGTGGAGAGCAACAACCAGTTTGTTCTGCAGCTGCGTCCTCGCCTGCAGGAGCCCGTCATGGCGCTGCTGGAGGCCTTCAGCTGGGGACGCTTCGTGTACATGTACAGCGCCGACGCAGGTGAGGAGGAGGAGCAGGAGGAGGAGCAGGAGGAGGAGGAAGAGGAGGAAGAGGAGGAGGAGGAGGAGGAGGAGGAGGAGGAGGAGGAGGAGAAAGAGGGGAAGGAGGATGTTCTGCTGTTTCTTCTTCTTCTTCTTCTTCTTCTTCTTCTTCTTCTTCTTCTTCTTCTTCTTCTTCTTCTTCTTCTTCTCCTGTCCTCATCGTTGTGTCTGGTCCTCTTCTCTGCCGACAAAGTTCCCTTGAGCAAGACAACAGACAGACAGCAGCTGCTATGAGAAGCATCAGTTCGCATGAACAGAGACGATGTGTAATTGAACATGAAACTAATTGTGTGTGTGTGTGTGTGTGTGTGTGTGTATGTGTGTGTGTGTGTGTGTGTGTGTGTGTGTGTGTGTGTGTGTGTGTACACTGTTGAATGCTGATGA
>NW_027175898.1:17756078-17817204 GCF_023055335.1 Clinocottus analis
TGTGTGTGTGTGTGTACAGGTGCGTCTGGAGGGGCTGACGGGTCACGTCCAGTTTGACGAGCGAGGACATCGAACCAACTACAGCCTGAGTGTGATGGAGCTGAGCCACAGCGGAGCCAGAGAGGTCTGCAGCTGGTTGAGTCTGGAGGAGGGGGGCTAGGGGGGGCTAGGGGGGGCTAGGGGGGGCTAAGGGGGGCTAAGGGGGGCTAGGGGGGGTTAGGGGGGGGCTAAGGGGGGCTAGGGGGGGCTAGGGGGGGTAAGAGGGGGTTAAGAGGGGGTTGGTCTGCAGGTTTTCAGCAGCATCAGCACCTTCAATAAGGAGCTCCCTCTCCTCTGATGAGAGGAATTAGCTGCTGCACTAGTTTCTCGTTTCTAGTTTCTAGTTTCTAGTTTCTAGTTTCTAGTTTCTCGTTTCTAGTTTCTAGTTTCTAGTTTCTAGTTTCTAGTTTCTCGTTTCTAGTTTCTCGTTCGGGTGTAAAGCTGCAGACGCTCTGAAGAAGTACTGTGAAATATGAAGTATTCAAAGCTAAAGTACTTTTTTCTGCAGCCAGAATGATCTCAGTGTTACAAGATCACATATTATAATTAGATTGTTTCAGTAATATTTTAGTTAAATACAGTAAATTAAACTGAGCATGCAGTAAAAAGTACAATATGTAAAGATGTAGTGCAGGAGAAGAGTGAAGTACAAGTACCTCAGCATTGCGTATAAGTACAGTACTTGAGTAACTGTCGCTCTTCAGGCCCGTTCTGCTCACGACCTTTTGGCTGGTTAAAGGTCATGACCCGAAAAGACAGCGTCACACCCGTTCATGGGATGTGAGCGCAGCATGCCGGTTTCCTCTTAAAGAGACAGTGCGCTGTGTGGGAAGTGTTTTCCTGTTTCCTCTTAAAGAGACAGTGCGCTGTGTGGGAAGTGTTTTCCTGTTTCCTCTTAAAGAGACAGTGCGCTGTGTGGGAAGTGTTTTCCTGTTTCCTCTTAAAGAGACAGTGCGCTGTGTGGGAAGTGTTTTCCTGCGTGTGGTCTGATCAACGGGTTTTCATGCTGACCGTCTGTGTTCGTAACGTTTTCTAAGAATATTGGAAACATCGTAAGAAGACGCAACAATACCGGTGCCATTCAAACCAGAAACACAGCGAGAGGACACCATTTTAAATCCTCCTCGCCGTTCCTTTAAGGACTCTTTGATGAGTGTAGCCCCGCCCCCTGTGTGTCCAGATCGGCTACTGGAACGAGATGAGAGGCTTCGTGAGCACGGCCGTCTACAAGCCGGCGCAGGAGGAGTTCCACGGGCTGCAGAACCGAACCTACGTGGTCACCACCATCCTGGTAAGAGCCCGCCCCCTTTGTTCTTCCTAATGCAGCGACTCTGGCTCAGGAAAGGTACGAGACATTAGCTAGCTTATTTAGTGGTTGATTTGGTAACAAGAACAGAATACTGTGGGCTGTAACCTACGCCAAAGCAACGGTGAAAACCTCTTGACATGCACACACTCTGCCTCGGTCACAGACCAGCCAACGTGAACTAGCTAACGTGAACTAGCCAACGTGAACTAGCTAACGTGAACTAGCCAACGTGAACTAGCTAACGTGAACTAGCCAACGTGAACTAGCCAACGTGAACTAGCCAACGTGACCTAGCCAACGTGAACTAGCTAACGTGAACTAGCTAACGTGAACTAGCCAACGTGACCTAGCCAACGTGAACCAGCTAATGTGAACTAGCCAACGTGACCTAGCCAACGTGAACTAGCTAATGTGAACTAGCCAACGTGACCTAGCCAACGTGAACTAGCTAACATGAACTAGCTAACGTGAACTAGCCAACGTGACCTAGCTAATGTGACCTAGCCAACGTGACCTAGCCAACGTGAACTAGCTAATGTGAACTAGCTAATGTAAACTAGCTTACGTGACCTAGCCAACGTGAACTAGCCAACGTGACCTAGCCAACGTGAACTAGCTAACGTGAACTAGCCAACGTGAACTAGACAATGTGAACACGCTAACAGCCCCTGCGTTCCCGCACAGGAAGCCCCCTACATGATGCTGAAGAAGAACCACGAGCAGTTCGAGGGCAACGAGCGGTTCGAGGGCTACTGCGCCGAGCTGGCGGCGGAGATCGCCAAGCACGTGGGCTTCGTGTACCGGCTGGAGCTGGTGGGCGACGGCAAGTACGGAGCCAGAGACGCCGACTCCAAGATGTGGAACGGCATGGTGGGAGAACTGGTGTACGGGGTGAGTGGGACCAACCAGTGGGACCCAGCAGGGTTCCTACGCTCATGGAATTTAAAACGGTTAACGCATTTCCATGACTTTTACAAAAACTTTTGGGGTTTTATTTTTTTCATAAAGTCCCAAAGTTGTGTAAAAGTGGTGTAAATGTGTTATATTCATGTGTTCATGACGTTCATTCAGTTATAAATAATGAATCTGCTTTTAAAAGAAAGAGGCTCAAAATGTCAGCAGCATACATACAGGCATCTATATAAATGTTTATTCTTTTAATCAAACTATTGTCTCTCATTCATTTGAGTCATTTAAGGTTTACTGTATACTTTGAATCCTCATTGTTAGTTTAAATACTACATTTTATCACTTTGTACTGTTTACACACACATTTCATACAATGCTTGCTCATGAACATCTGGTTAAAAGTCATGGAAAAGCCATGAAAATGCAGAGGTGCATGGCTGGTGTCTCTCCATGGTGACCTCTGCATTTTCATAGCTTTTCACTATTTCAAAGCCCTGGAAATTTGGTTTAAAGTCTTAAAAATGTTGCTAAAAGTCATGAACATTTGGGTAAAAGTCAACGTCACCATGGAGAGACACCAGCCATGCACCTCACATTAGCATCTGATCATAGTCATAATCTCTTATCCTGTGGTGGCAGAAGGCAGATGTGGCCGTGGCCCCGCTCACCATCACCCTGGTGAGGGAGCAGGTGATCGACTTCACCAAACCCTTCATGTCTCTGGGCATCTCCATCATGATCAAGAAGCCCACCAAGTCCAAGCCCGGCGTCTTCTCCTTCCTGGACCCGCTGGCCTACGAGATCTGGATGTGCATCGTGTTCGCCTACATCGGGGTCAGCGTGGTGCTGTTCCTGGTGAGGCCGTGTACTTGTACTGCTGCTGTGTACTTGTACAGCTCGAGTACACAGAGAATAGGAGGAGGAGTCTGCCATCAACGGCCAAATCTTCTTCTCTTCCATCCACTTAGCACCTTGTGTACTTGCACTACCTGCAGCTGATAATACTGGTGTACTTGTACTACCTGTCCCAGGTGAGTCGGTTCAGTCCATATGAATGGGGCGGTGACGACTCTGATGATGAAGATGAAGCTCCGCCCTCCTCTTCCTCTCGTCGTGTTCTGCCGACTTCCTCTGAGCGGGATCCGTCTCCAGGTATCTTCCTCTTCCTCATGCACCTCCCTGGTGTTCCCGTGTGAAGCTCAGTGACTCGGTGGTGAAGGTGATGAAGGTGATGATGATGTTCACCGTGGTGTTCCTCAGGGTTCCCTCAGGAGAACCAGCAGAAGGATCCTCCAGAACACAGCAATGACTTTGGCATCTTCAACTCTCTGTGGTTCTCTCTGGGAGCCTTCATGCAGCAGGGCTGCGACATCTCACCCAGGTATGACATCACCTGTGTTCATGATGACATCACCTGTGTTCATGATGACATCACCACCTGATGCTAAGCTAAGCTCATCTTGGCACACAATCACTGTCTTCACAAACACAGTAAGACGCAAAGACAAAAACCATCAGAGATACACACACCGTGTTAATAGACATGTTGCACACACACACACACACACACACACACAAACACACACACAAATGATCCTGTGTGACATGCTGCCGGGTCAGCTGTATGTTACAGCTGTGTGAACGCCTGAGGCTGTTTCTATTCTAGTGTGTGTGTGTGTGTGTGTGTGTGTGTGTGTGTGTGTGTGTGTGTGTGTGTGTGTGTGTGTGTGTGTGTGTGTGTGTGTGTGTGAGAGAGAGAGAGAGAGAGAGAGAGAGAGAGAGAACAGTATCAGTGTTTGAGTGAGCAAAGGCGTCTAATCTCTTGTGACAGCATGAATAACATAATTAAATAATAATAAATGTTTAATCACATGACCTCCTCCTACAGGTCTCTGTCAGGCCGCATAGTGGGAGGAGTCTGGTGGTTCTTCACCCTCATCATCATCTCCTCCTACACGGCTAACCTGGCGGCGTTCCTTACGGTGGAGCGCATGGTGTCGCCCATCGAGGGCTCGGAGGACCTGGCCAAGCAGACGGAGATCGCCTACGGGACTCTGGACGGGGGCTCCACCAAGGAGTTCTTCAGGGTGAGGGGTCCGCCGCCGAGGCTCCGCCCACAAGCAGGCGTCACAACCCTCCCCTCCCCCATCTACCCCGCAGGGTTTTTATGCTGGAAAACCTGGAAAAGTCATTTTAAAATGTTCATTTCCAGGCCTGGATAAGTCCTTGAAAAGAAGGTCATGAGTGAAAAGTCGTGGAAATTTGTTTTGAAGTCGTTGATATTTAGTGAAAAGTCACAGAAATTTAGTGAAAAGTGAAAAATTTGGTGAAAAGTCATAAATTTGGTGAAAAGTCATACATTTAGTGAAAAGTCCAAAAATTTGGTGAAAAGTCATAAATGTGGTGAAAAGTCATACATTTAGTGAAAAGTCATAAATTCAGTGAAAAGTCATAAATTTGGTGAAAAGACATAAATTCAGTGAAAAGTCATGAATTCAGTGAAAAGTCATAAATTCAGTGAAAAGTCATAAAATCAGTGAAAACTCATAAATTTAGTGAAAAGTCATAAATTTGGTCAAAAGTCATAAATTCAGTGAAAAGTCATAAATTTGATGAAAAGTCATAAATTTAGTGAAAAGTCATAAATTTGGTGAAAAGTCATAAATTTAATGAAAAGTCATGAATTTGATGAAAAGTCATAAATTTAGTGAAAAGTCATAGATTTAGTGAAAAGTCATAAATTTAGTGAAAAGTCATAAATTCAGTGAAAAGTCATAAATTCAGTGAAAAGTCATGAATTTGGTGAAAAGTCAAGAATTTGGCAAAAAGTCACAAATTTGGTGAAAAGTCATAAATTTGGTGAAAAGTCATAAATTCGGTGAAAAGTCATGAATTCAGTGAAAAGTAAAAAATTTAGTGAAAAGTCATGAATTTAGTGAAAAGTCACAAATTTGGTGAAAAGTCACGAATTTTGCAAAAAGTCACAAATTTGGTGAAAAGTCATAAATTTGGCGAAAAGACATAAATTCAGTGAAAATTCATGAATTTAGTGAAAAGTCATAAATTTTGCAAAAAGTCACAAATTTGGTGAAAAGTCATAAATTTGGTCAAAAGTCATAAATTTGGTGAAAAGTCATCAATTTAGTGAAAAGTCATAAATTTGGTGAAAAGTCATTAATTTGGTGAAAAGTCAAAAATTTAGTGAAAAGTCATTAATTTGGTGAAAAGTCATGAATTCAGTGAAAAGTCAAAAATTTGGCGAAAAGTCACAAATTTGGTGAAAAGTCACAAATTTGGCGAAAAGTCACAAATTTGGTGAAAAGACATAAATTCAGTGAAAAGTCATGAATTTAGTGAAAAGTCATACATTTGGTCAAAAGTCATTAATTTGGTCAAAAGTCATAAATGTGGTGAAAAGTCATACATTTAGTGAAAAGTCATAAATTCAGTGAAAAGTCATAAATTTGATGAAAAGTCATAAATTTAGTGAAAAGTCATAAATTTAGTGAAAAGTCATGAATTTAGTGAAAAGTCACAAATTTGGTGAAAAGTCACGAATTTGGTGAAAAGTCATAAATTTGGCGAAAAGACATAAATTCAGTGAAAATTCATGAATTTAGTGAAAAGTCATAAATTTTGCAAAAAGTCATAAATGTGGTGAAAAGTCATACATTTAGTGAAAAGTCATAAATTCAGTGAAAAGTCATAAATTTGGTGAAAAGACATAAATTCAGTGAAAAGTCATGAATTCAGTGAAAAGTCATAAATTCAGTGAAAAGTCATAAAATCAGTGAAAACTCATAAATTTAGTGAAAACTCATAAATTTGGTCAAAAGTCATAAATTCAGTGAAAAGTCATAAATTTGATGAAAAGTCATAAATTTAGTGAAAAGTCATAAATTTGGTGAAAAGTCATAAATTTAGAGAAAAGTCATGAATTTGATGAAAAGTCATAAATTTAGTGAAAAGTCATAGATTTAGTGAAAAGTCATAAATTTAGTGAAAAGTCATAAATTCAGTGAAAAGTCATAAATTCAGTGAAAAGTCATGAATTTGGTGAAAAGTCAAGAATTTGGCAAAAAGTCACAAATTTGGTGAAAAGTCATAAATTTGGTGAAAAGTCATAAATTCGGTGAAAAGTCATGAATTCAGTGAAAAGTAAAAAAATTGGTGAAAAGTCATAAATTCAGTGAAAAGTCATGAATTTAGTGAAAAGTCATAAATTTTGCAAAAAGTCACAAATTTGGTGAAAAGTCATAAATTTGGCGAAAAGACATAAATTCAGTGAAAATTCATGAATTTAGTGAAAAGTCATAAATTTTGCAAAAAGTCACAAATTTGGTGAAAAGTCATAAATTTGGCGAAAAGTCATAAATTTGGTCAAAAGTCATAAATTTGGTGAAAAGTCATCAATTTTAGTGAAAAGTCATAAATTTGGTGAAAAGTCATTAATTTGGTGAAAAGTCAAAAATTTAGTGAAAAGTCATTAATTTGGTGAAAAGTCATGAATTCAGTGAAAAGTCAAAAATTTGGCGAAAAGTCACAAATTTGGTGAAAAGTCACAAATTTGGCGAAAAGTCACAAATTTGGTGAAAAGACATAAATTCAGTGAAAAGTCATGAATTTAGTGAAAAGTCATACATTTGGTCAAAAGTCATTAATTTGGTCAAAAGTCATAAATGTGGTGAAAAGTCATACATTTAGTGAAAAGTCATAAATTCAGTGAAAAGTCATAAATTTGATGAAAAGTCATAAATTTAGTGAAAAGTCATAAATTTAGTGAAAAGTCATGAATTTAGTGAAAAGTCACAAATTTGGTGAAAAGTCATAAATTTGGCGAAAAGACATAAATTTAGTGAAAATTCATGAATTTAGTGAAAAGTCATAAATTTTGCAAAAAGTCATAAATTTGGCGAAAAGTCACAAATTTGGTCAAAAGTCATTAATTTGGTGAAAAGTCATAAATTTGGTCAAAAGTCATACATTTGGTGAAAAGTCAAAAATTTAGTGAAAAGTCATGAATTTAGTGAAAAGTCACAAATTTGGTGAAAAGTCACGAATTTGGTGAAAAGTCATAAATTTGGCGAAAAGACATAAATTCAGTGAAAATTCATGAATTTAGTGAAAAGTCATAAATTTTGCAAAAAGTCATACATTTGGTGAAAAGTCAAAAATTTAGTGAAAAGTCATTAATTTGGTGAAAAGTCACAAATTTGGTGAAAAGTCATAAATTTGGTGAAGTCACAAATTTGGTGAAACGTTAATTTGGTGGAGTCATAGAAATGCAGAGGTCAGCATGAGTTTGGACCCTTCCCCTGCAGACTGGAGTCTTTATCACCTTCACCTTCCATCTGCTTCCTCTCCCTTAGAGGTCAAAGATCGCCGTCTTTGAGAAGATGTGGTCCTACATGCGGAGCGCGGACCCCACGGTGTTTGTGAAGAGCACCCCCGAGGGCGTGACGCGCGTCCGCAAGTCCAAGGGGAAGTACGCCTACCTGCTGGAGTCCTCCATGAACGAGTACATCGAGCAGAGGAAGCCCTGCGACACCATGAAAGTAGGAGGCAACCTGGACTCCAAGGGCTACGGGGTGGCCACGCCCAAAGGGTCGCCGCTCAGGTAGCTTCCTGTTGTTGTTGTTGTTGTTGTTGTTGTTGTTAACAACAAACGGACCAAAGGAAATGGACTGAATGTTGTTTCATGACATGAATCAGTTCTCTGCAGAGGTTTGGAAGTAGAGGTTTGGATTTGGCAGTAGAATGTCACCAATATATGTAAATCATATACACACATATACATATATATATAGTTAGCTAGATAGTTTATATATTAGGCGTGATTATACAAAAATATTTGTTGTTTATGTATTTAATTTAATATTTAATGATGAGATGCATTCAGAGACCAGCAGAGACCTGGACTGACCTCTGCAGAGCTGTCTGTTAACCTGTCTGTCTGTTAACCTGTCTGTATCTCTGTCTGTTTGTCGGTTAACCTGTCTGTCTGCCCTCTCTCTCTCTCTCTCTCTCTCTCTCTCTCTCTCTCTCTCTCTCTCTCTCTCTCTCTTTGTTTGTCTTTGTTCATGTGTTTCAGTCGGCCCGTCTGTCTGTTGTCATGTCTGTGATGCCTGTCTGTCTGTTGTCATGTCTGTGATGCCTGTATGTCTGTTGTCATGTCTGTGATGCCTGTATGTCTGTTGTCATGTCTGTGATGCCTGTCTGTCTGTTGTCATGTCTGTGATGCCTGTCTGTCTGTTGTCATGTCTGTGATGCCTGTCTCACTGCCATCACCACATCACTGACCTGTCTGTCCGTCTCTCCGTCTGCACTTCTGCTGTCAGATAAAAGCTTTAATGAAAACACTGCAGATCTCCGGCTGCTGGCCTCTGATTGGCTGAAGGAAGGACCCAATGAGAGCCTCAGGCTCCATGAAGGAATGAAGTGTGCTCTATGAAGGAATGAAGTGTGCTCTATGAAGGAATGAAGTGTGCTCCATGAAGGAATGAAGTGTGCTCAATGAAGGAATGAAGTGTGCTCTATGAAGGAATGAAGTGTGCTCTATGAAGGAATGAAGTGTGCTCTATGAAGGAATGAAGTGTGCTCCATGAAGGAATGAAGTGTGCTACATAAAGGAATGAAGTGTGCTCTATGAAGGAATGAAGTGTGCTCTATGAAGGAATGAAGTGTGCTCCATGAAGGAATGAAGTGTGCTACATGAAGGAATGAAGTGTGCTCCATGAAGGAATGAAGTGTGCTCTATGAAGGAATGAAGTGTGCTCTATGAAGGAATGAAGTGTGCTACATAAAGGAATGAAGTGTGCTCTATGAAGGAATGAAGTGTGCTCTATGAAGGAATGAAGTGTGCTCCATGAACGAATGAAGTGTGCTACATGAAGGAATGAAGTGTGCTCCATGAAGGAATGAAGTGTGCTCCATGAAGGAATGAAGTGTTTAACATCTTTAAAGAAGGAGGACGATCTCTTCAGCTCAGAATCGTCTTCATGGAGTTCCTCTAGACTGGAGTTTGTCTTTCCTCTGGCAGCATTGAAAGTCTCTTCCATTCCTTTCGTTATCAGATGTCTCATTCTCATTCTTTCTGCTACACGTCAGCTGTTCCAGCCGACCCAGAGTCGCTACATCAGATTAGCGCTCTCCGGGCGTCTTCCTGTGTCCCCAAATGACAAAACAAAAGCTTTGTCAGTAAAATGGTTTTATCTTTCGTGAAATCAAATTAATAAGCGAGAAACTTGTGAAAAGAGAACAAGACAACACGGTTGTGTTAAAGCCCTTGAATGCTGAGCATGCTGGGTAATAAGCTGCCTCTGGGTCTCGGCTAACGGCTGATAGCATCACGTTTCCTCTGACTGCAGCTCTGGATCTCTGTGCTCACCGGACCATTCAGAGAGTTATTGTTCCAAAATTCCATAATGTATTGATCTAAACTCCAGATAGACTTCTGGATTCATGAACATCGTCACATTGTTGGTTTTATGCCCGACTGTTATTTTGAAACTCTTCCTTAAAGAATGTACCGCGCTGTCATCGCATTGAGGTAATGTATTTAAAATGTCATAATAAAAACTTATTTCACAAGACAATTTGGAAAAAAAATGAAGCTAAGATATCCACAAGGTTAGCGGTTCGATTCCCTCTGCTCCCATAAAAACATGCCCTTGGTGGTTCAATCGTCATACATGTGAAATAAAGTTTAATCTTAAAAATAAGAGCCTCTAAGGTGGAAAAGTCATGGACATGTGGTTTAAAGTTTTATGCCCCGAAGATTAAAGTCATGAATAAGAAGAACCTCGAGATGGAAAAGGATGTTTTTAGTTGACGTCTCACGTGGGTTTTAAAGTTTTAAAGCCTCCAGTTTCCGCTGTCGCCATCTTGTTTTTTTGGAACTATGGAACAGGAAGTGAACAGACACTGACACGCTCTGGTGTCGACCTGTCAATCACCTTTTAGCCCCGCCCTAAAGCATCCCCTGCTTCATGGTCTGTTTGATATTCTATTCGGTCAAACATTTGAACACACGCCACATTTTTAAGTAGGTAAAATTTCGACAAATTAAGTTGATATTTACTAAAGTAGTTGGATTCACGTAATCTGGACTACTTCCTGTGATACTCTAATTCTTGAAGTAAGTCTCACTTTGGAACATAACTCCATCTCATAGTTCTTGTCGTCGTGTCTGTGCTGGTGGGCAAATGTTTCATGTTTCTTGACATCGTCATCATCGTCTTCATCATAGAGGACCTCTGTCGCTCTGATCATCACAGGTCTGTGAAGGGGAACAACAGGCCACGACTCCTCCCCTTTGTCTTCATGTCCAAGCCTTTGACTGTTGTTCCTCTTTTATCGATCAGGTCATGAATGCAAGTCGGTTGTCAGTAACGGGATTTATTCGCTGTCTTTCTCCCCGGGCCATATTAAAGTGTTGTTTCCTTCACTGGAAGCTTTGGGCCAGAGGTCATTGGGCCAGAGGTCATTGGGCCAGAGGTCACGCCAACGACGAGTTTGATCCTAAGCCAGTGCTGAAGAGTTGAACGTGAATCAGTCTTTTAACTTGATATCTTTCAACTTCACACAGTAAGTCCAGAGTCCAGGTGACAGTTGTTATTTCTGGCTCTTCAAGAAAGAACCGGTCTTCAACATCTTGTTGGCTTACTGGTGAGAGCACAAAGTAAGTCTTGAAGGTGCTTTTTGTTCACTGTTTTCTGGCTATGTGAGTCAGCGAGTGCTTCAACAGAGGGGAACAACATTTTAAGGTCTGGGTTGAAAGCGGCGAGGTGGTCCTGAAGAAGCCTCCGTGTGATGATAGTAACGTGTCTGAGTCGATGTAATGATTAACACCGAGTCCTTCTATCCCTCATTGCTATCATCCCCGTAGAAACCCGGTAAACTTGGCAGTATTAAAACTGAACGAGCAGGGCCTGTTGGACAAATTGAAAAACAGATGGTGGTATGACAAGGGAGAGTGCGGCACCGGAGGAGGGGACTCCAAGGTCAGAGCACCGTAACCCCCAAAGGGTAACGACAGGCAACGGCTCACCGGGGTAACCGGCAACCACCCACGGCTTCAACTCCAAGCCTGAAACACTCGGGATCGGACCCGCTGTGGTTGCACCTCTGGACCGGGAGGCGGTTGGATCCAACAACCTGCTGATCCAGGGGGATATTTCACAACAACACAGCTAGAATGAAGTGTAACCTTGAAACAGATGACGCAGTTTCATCCAGGTTTAATATATTAATTCATGATTTTCATGATCCTGATTTTCTTTCGACCAGTAGGTGCCGCTGTGACTATTTGAACATACATATGCATAATGGTTCTCTATATGAAGTGTATACCTTCGTCCTCGAACAAAATTTAAGTCGAGCGCATAAAGGTTCTAAGAGGAGTTAGCAGAAGTAGAAACGCTGAAAACGGCGAAAAACAACAACAATGTCCAAATTACTGTAGCGCCCCCTAATTTTTAAATTACACGATATTTGTTGGGCATGTTACATGATGCAATGTGCACATATCCTGCAAATTTGGAGTAATTTGTCCAAATTATTTTGAGATTATGAGCATTGAAAAACAAGATAGGCTCCTAGGAGGTTAATTGGTCGATAACTCCTCAATGCAATTATATATTAAAACTATTTTAATTAGGGTTTGATGATACATCTCCAACCCTGATGCGCAGCAAGTTTGGTTTGAATCGGACCAAGCGTGTAGGAGGAAATTGCAAGAATGTGTTTTTCACAAAAATGGTGGAAAATCTAAGTAGGCAGAGTTTATGGTCTGAGAGGCTTTTTGTAGAGCAGGTAGAGATAGACATGTGTAAATAGTTCAATCAGACATTCTACGTCAATCGCCCAGACCCTGATGATAAAAACCAGAACAATATTCAGTGACGCTTTGACCCTAAAAACAATCTAAAGTGCCGGTTTCACCAAGTTAGTGCAATTAGTAAAAGCAGCTCTTCTGGCTTTAAATAGACAAGATTGACTCACAAACCAATCGTGCAGAATAGTTTCTTAATTTAGTCAGTTCCAGGTCGGAAAGACAAGCTAGCGGAGAACAGCGGGGTTCTGAGGGTTCTTGTGAAATACGCCTCTGATCCGGTTCCTCCTGGACCTTCATCCTGGTTCCTCCACAGCAGCAGAACGTCACACAGACGTTCTCTGGGTTCTAACCCCAAACGATCCCGCAGTGTTGCCAGCTCTTTGCCGGTTACCCAAAGTGATATAGTAATACACATCTCTCAGGAGGGAGCCGGGCCGAGCCAGATGGAGTATTAACGCATATCACTTTGACGTCGCTGACATGATTGTGTTGTTTGTTTCTCTGCACCGAAGATAGAAAGGCAGCTGAACAGTAACAATAACATAAGATAACATGGAGGTGCATAATGTTATTTATGTTATTCCCCCCCCCCCCCCCCTTCCTCCCATGGGTCTTTGAAGGATCCCAGTAAACCTAGCGGTTCTGAAGCTCAATGAACAAGCCGTCTTAGACAAGTTGAAAAACAAGTGGTGGTATGACAAGGGGGAGTGTGGACACAAGGACTCCGGCAGAAAGGTCAGTTCTTGAGGTTGCTCGGCCCCGAGGTCATGTGTTGCCCCCCCCCTCCCCCACCCCCCCACACACTCACCCCCCCACCCCCCCACCCCAGACCTCAGCAGGTACACTCTCAAAAGAAAAACAATTGTTTAGTGCTAATTAGGAGTTTTCATAGTTGCGTTTACGTAACTCCAGATCTACGAGTACGGCTCCATGTCGGAAATAGATCTGCATCTAAAACAACAGGAATGGTTCCCAATTGATCGTTGTGGATCATCTTTCTAGACAGATGTTTGTGCCCGCAGGTGTTAAATTTAAATGCAATGTGAGATGTTTAGATACATTTAAAGTGTTTGATAGTTTATGTGCTTAAACCTTTTGGAAACCTCTTACCTGAAACGCTTCCTTCATCATCTCCAGAGCCACATCGTAGTTTGACTTCATTTGAATCGCTGCACAACTCTGAGGACGGGAGACATGATGAATTAAACATTGAAGGACTTCATCTACGTCGAATCTCTAATGAGAACCGTTACAAGTCAGATCTCACTAACAAACACACTGTGTCGTCTGGTGGAGTCTTCACATTAAATATGAGCTTTCATCTCTGTGACCACCTGAAACATCACCAAGCGCCGCAGCACTTTGTTTTCTCTGTTTCAGTTACTTTTTCTCTTCTGAGCCACGCTAGCAGTTTCCCTCTGTTTCCAGTCTTTATGCTAAGCTAAGCTAGTGGCTAGTTGTAGCACTCTTTTTTATCAAACATAAAAAGCAATTAAAAGTATTTTATAATAATCTACTAAATTCTAATCCAGGACCTGCTGGCACAACATGTCGGTCGAGAGCTTTCTGTTTGTTGGACTTTTCCCTTTTGGAGCGTAACGCTGCTCAGCGTCGCTCTGCAGAGCCGGAGGACGCCTCTTCCTCCTTCTCTTCCTCCTCCTCCTCCTCCTCTTCCTCCTCACACTGAAGCGTTCGTCTCCAGTCTGTCTCGTCCTCTCTGAGCAGATTGTCAGTTTCACACTCGCTTTAACAATTATACCACAAAATATTTAAATAAGTATGACAACTATAAGTAAACTAAATATATATATATATATATATATATATATATATATATATATATATATATATATATATATATATATATATATATATATATATATATGTGTATATATATATATATATATATATGTGTATATATATATATATATATATACACATATATATATATATATATATATATATATATATATATATATATACACATATATATATATATATATATATATATATATATATATATATATATATATATATATATATATATATATATATATATATATATATAAGTGAACCAAGTATTCCGTGGTGTTGCTGTATTTCAGCTTTTACTGAAACTTCTCTTTGTAATAAAGTTTATTTTAAAATAATAATCCTGAACAGATTTGTTGAAGATTTAAATAATTATTCACTAACGTCAGATTCACTGTCAAGTCACACATGTATTTAATGCAAAAGATAAATGTTTAATATTTAAACTCTAATAACCAATCAGATAAAAACATGTTTTGTTTTTGTCTGTAACAGAAATCTTTTTCATCTTCTTCATCGTTGTTTATGTTGTTCTGTCTCCAATAACTTAAAGCTGTTATCATAACAATAACAATATCAACAGAGACAGGAAATACATCAAGTAAACTACAGGAAATACATCGCGTAAACTACAGGAAATACATCGAGTAAACTACAGGAAATACATCGAGTAAACTACAGGAAATACATCGAGTAAACTACAGGAAATACATCGAGTAAACTACAGGAAATACATCGAGTAAACTACAGGAAATACATCGAGTAAACTACAGGAAATACATCAAGTAAACTACAGGAAATACATCAAGTAATTTACACGAAATACATCGAGTAAACTACAGGAAATACATCTAGTAAACTACAGGAAATACATCAAGTAAACTACAACACATCAAGTAAACTACAGGAAATACATCAAGTAAACTACAGGAAATACATCACGTAAACTACAATACATCACGTAAACTACAGGAAATACATCAAGTAAACTACAGGAAATACATTGAGTAAACTACAGGAAATACATCAAGTAAACTACAGGAACACATCAAGTAAACTACAGGAACACATCAAGTAAACTACAGGAAATACATAAAGTAAGCTACAGGAAATACATCGCGTAAACTACAGGAACACATCAAGTAAACTACAGGAAATACATCAAGTAAACTACAGGAGCACATCAAGTAAACTACAGGAAATACATCGAGTAAACTACAGGAAATACATCGAGTAAACTACAGGAACACATCAAGTAAACTACAGGAACACATCAAGTAAACTACAGGAACACATTAAGTAAACTACAGGAATACATCAAGTAAACTACAGGAACACATCAAGTAAACTACGGGAAATACATTGAGTAAACTACAGGGACACATCAAGTAAACTACAGGAAATACATCAAGTAAACTACAGGAGCACATCAAGTAAACTACAGGAAATACATCAAGTAAACTGCAATACATCACGTAAACTACAGGAACACATCAAGTAAACTACAGGAAATACATCAAGTAAACTACAGAAAATACATCAAGTAAACTACAGGAACACATCAAGAAAACTACAGGAACGCATCAAGTAAACTACAATACATGAAGTAAACTACAGGAACACATCAAGTAAACTACAGGAAATACATCAAGTAAACTACAATACATGAAGTAAACTACAATACATCGAGTAAACTACAGGAAATACATCGAGTAAACTACAGGAAATACATAGAGTAAACTACAGGAAATACATCGAGTAAACTACAGGAACACATCAAGTAAACTACAGGAACACATCGAGTAAACTACAGGAAATACATCAAGTAAACTACAATACATCAAGTAAACTACAGGAAATACATCAAGTAAACTACAGGAAATACATCAAGTAAACTACAACACATCAAGTAAACTACAGGAAATACATAGAGTAAACTACAGGAAATACATCGAGTAAACTACAGGAACACATCAAGTAAACTACAGGAAATACATCAAGTAAACTACAACACATCAAGTAAACTACAGGAAATACATAGAGTAAACTACAGGAAATACATAAAGTAAGCTACAGGAACACATCAAGTAAACTACAGGAACACATCAAGTAAACTACAGGAACACATCAAGTAAACTACAGGAACACATCAAGTAAACTACAGGAAATACATAAAGTAAGCTACAGGAAATACATCGCGTAAACTACAGGAACACATCAAGTAAACTACAGGAAATACATCAAGTAAACTACAGGAAATACATAGAGTAAACTACAGGAAATACATCGAGTAAACTACAATACATCAAGTAAACTACAGGAACACATCGAGTAAACTACAGGAAATACATCAAGTAAACTACAGGAACACATCAAGTAAACTACAGGAAATACATAAAGTAAGCTACAGGAAATACATCGCGTAAACTACAGGAACACATCAAGTAAACTACAGGAAATACATCAAGTAAACTACAACACATCAAGTAAACTACAGGAAATACATAAAGTAAGCTACAGGAAATACATCGAGTAAACTACAGGAACACATCAAGTAAACTACAGGAAATACATCAAGTAAACTACAATACATCAAGTAAACTACAGGAAATACATCAAGTAAACTACAGGAACACATCAAGCAAACTACAGGAACACATCAAGTAAACTACAGGAACACATCAAGTAAACTACAGGAAATACATAAAGTAAGCTACAGGAAATACATCGCGTAAACTACAGGAACACATCAAGTAAACTACAGGAAATACATAAAGTAAGCTACAGGAAATACATCAAGTAAACTACAATACATCAAGTAAACTACAGGAAATACATCAAGTAAACTACAGGAACACATCAAGTAAACTACAGGAACACATCAAGTAAACTACAGGAACACATCAAGTAAACTACAGGAAATACATAAAGCAAGCTACAGGAAATACATCGCGTAAACTACAGGAACACATCAAGTAAACTACAGGAAATACATCAAGTAAACTACAACACATCAAGTAAACTACAGGAAATACATAAAGTAAGCTACAGGAAATACATCGAGTAAACTACAGGAACACATCAAGTAAACTACAGGAAATACATCAAGTAAACTACAATACATCAAGTAAACTACAGGAAATACATCAAGTAAACTACAGGAACACATCAAGTAAACTACAGGAACACATCAAGTAAACTACAGGAACACATCAAGTAAACTACAGGAAATACATCAAGTAAACTACAGGAACACATCGAGTAAACTACAGGAAATACATCAAGTAAACTACAATACATCAAGTAAACTACAGGAACACATCAAGTAAACTACAGGAAATACATAAAGTAAGCTACAGGAAATACATCGAGTAAACTACAGGAACACATCAAGTAAACTACAGGAAATACATCAAGTAAACTACAGGAACACATCAAGTAAACTACAGGAAATACATCAAGTAAACTACAGGAACACATCAAGTAAACTACAGGAAATACATCAAGTAAACTACAGGAAATACATTAAGCAAACTACAGGAACACATCAAGTAAACTACAGGAACACATCAAGTAAACTACAGGAACACATCAAGTAAACTACAGGAATACATTAAGGAAATTACGAGCTAAAGTCAAAGCTATGAAAAAGTGATCTACTAAAACATATAAAACATAAAATGTCTAAATCTCTAACCTTTTAAATATATGAACAGAAGTAAAGAATAATCTCATAGAATAATAATCTCTCAGTCTGATTTAAAGGTCTTTGGTGTTATGGGACAGAAGCTGATTGGCTGAGAGGAACCTGACAGTTTGGAGAGGAAAGCTCTCTGATTGGCTCACCCCGACATCACAACACTTCCTGTTGAGGAGGCCCCGCCCATTATGAGTTTTCTCCTGTTGGGTTTTTGTTTTTTGAACAGGCTGCATGTCATTGGATGTCAGAGTTAAGCCCCGCCCACCAAAACAAACGTGCATGTGATCTCAACAACCAATCAAATCTCTTCTTTAGGAGGATTTGTTTACGTAACGTTTGATTCATTCTGAGTTTAATGTAAAGAAACTAGAAGGTTAAACACTTTAAGAGAATTAATTTATTCAAACAATCTGTCTTTCTGGATGAATTATTGTTTCTTTCTGTTTGCTCTTCTGTGCATGAAGTTGCATGTGAAATATGAATATGGATTATTAATTTCAAAGGCTGTGAGGCAATAAAAAGGTATTTTAACTTTGTATTATTATTTTACCTTTTTATTGGGTTCTTTACCTGTTTAGCGTTGAGGAAGTGAAACGATTATTGATCGAACCTCAGGACTGAAACATCGATCAATAAAATGTATCAGCAGATTTATTGATCTCCACTTTGCCATCAGGCGGCTCTCTTGCTACATCATTATTCTTCAGCTCCAGGTCTCCGTTGTTAGCAGCCCTGGAGCTGAAGGTTCTTGCCCAAATGCATCTTGGGATCTGTAGTTAACTTTTTTGCGAACTTCTTTTTAATAACATGATTTTTTCTTTAGATCAAAGCTGAAGAAGTAATTATAATAAAAAATATTATATGTGATGCTAATATTATGTTTATATAGTAAATGATGTCATACTGGTAAATGTATCACAGCCTTTGAAAGA
This sequence comes from Clinocottus analis, assembly GCF_023055335.1. Taxonomy (NCBI): domain Eukaryota; kingdom Metazoa; phylum Chordata; class Actinopteri; order Perciformes; family Cottidae; genus Clinocottus; species Clinocottus analis. The sequence continues at coordinate 17,774,615 of NW_027175898.1, forward strand.
TAAAACATATAGTTAGTTATAAAAGATGTCAACACTATCTGTGCTGTGATTGGTTGTCGCTGACTCCGCCCCTCTGCGCCGACAGGACAAGACGAGCGCGCTCAGCCTGAGCAACGTGGCCGGCGTGTTCTACATCCTGATTGGCGGGCTCGGCCTCGCCATGCTGGTGGCGCTGGTGGAGTTCTGCTACAAGTCCCGGATCGAGTCCAAGAGGATGAAGGTGGGACCGGCAGTGTAGCACGGACCGAGCTAGCTAGCGAGCTAATGAGCCATGTTGTTGATTTAGCGTTAGCAGGAATGTAGCGTTTGCAGAGATTTAGCAATAGCAGGAATGTAGCATTAGCAGAGATGTAGCATTAGCAGGGATGTAGCATTAGCAGGGATGTAGCATTAGCAGGGATGTAGCATTAGCAGAGATGTAGCATGTGGATTAATGTTCTTCGCTCATAACTTCTTCTCTCCTGCAGGAGCTCATCGACGCCGCCATGAGCTCCAGCCTCAGTGGGATGGGAGGAGGAGGAGGAGGAGGAGGAGGAGGAGGAGGAAGAGGAAGAGGAGAAAACGGACGAGTTGTGACACACGACTTCCCGAAAGCCGGCGCTCAAGGTCTTCCCTGCATGAGCAAAGCGGGCGGCGTGGGACTTGCCTCCTCGGGCATGTGATCAATTCCCAGGCTCCTGATTGGACGGGAGCTCCTGTCTGTCTGTCTGAGGGGAGGAGTTAGGGAACAGGAAAGGATGGAAGAGGAGACGGAGGAAGTGATCACGTCCACAGTGGAGGCAACAGAACTCTGATGAACAGAGAGCACCTGAACACAACACGAGCTCCAAGAGGAGCCACTGCAAGACTCTTTTCTACTAACGCCTGCTCTTCTTCTTCTTCTTCTTCTTCTTCTTCTTCTTCTCCTTCTTCTTCTTCTTCTTCTTCTTCTTCTTCTTCTTCTTCTTCTTCTTCTTCTTCTTCTTCTTCTTCTTCTTCTTTTTCCTCTTCTTCTTCTTCTTCTTCTTCTTTTTCCTCTTCTTCTTCTTCTTCTTCTTCTTCTTCTTCTTCTTCTTCTTCCTCTTCTTCTTCCTCTTCTTCTTCTTCTTCTTCTTCCTCTTCCTCTTCTTCTTCACAGTATAAAGACACTTTCACGTCAGAGAGTTTGAGCATGAAAACCTTTTTAAACACATTTTTATCGATAATATTCAGGAGAACCTTATCAATACTATTAATACTACTAATAATAATATGTCATAATATCAATAGGTCCGACTACAGGTGAGTTTTCCTGACATTATATATTAAAATAAAGTAGTTTTCTGCTTTAAAGATTCTTCATGGTTATTATATATTATTAATTATTTTGTAATATTCATGTTTTTGTTCCTGAAGTTTCTTCTGAACACAAAAATGTAAAATTTCTTCTCTTCACATCATGTTGAATAAAACTCTGAGAATACTTCATCTGTTATATTATTATATTACACTATAAACACAGAGTGCATTATAATATTCAGTTTATTGCTGATGAAGAAACATTTAAAACACGTTGAGCTCCTTCATATGTGATGAAGACGAAGATGATGAAGGTTATTGTGTTCTTTGTTTCTTCAGATCAATAAAAGAGGCGTTCAATGTCTTCACTTCCTCTGTTCCACCTGGAGGGGGGACATCTTACCACGTAACACCTCGTCACCAGCCTGTAATAACCATTATTATAATGTAATAATACATCTTAATGCATCACATCAATATACAATACACCATAATTATTACTAATAATACTAATAAATACAGAAACCAGTAAATATTTTAAAAAACACGGTTTGTTTTTAACACGCTGGACCATAAAATAATTATTACATAACTACACACACACACACACACACGCGCACACACACACACACACACACACACACACACACACACACACACACACACACAGACATTATATAAAGCAGTGACTTCTAGAGGAACATCTGTCGGATGAAAAGAGAAGAAGCTCAAAGGCCGTCACACTGTGTGTGTGTGTGTGTGTGTGTGTGTGTGTGTGTGTGTGTGTGTGTGTGTATTGTAAACATTCAGGTCTCTAAGGGGTCACAGTGACACCTGGTGGATGTCTGCAGAACTTTAGGAGAAGAACGTATATATATATATATATATATATATATATATATATATATATATATATATATATATATATATATATATATATATATATATATATATATATATATATATATATAATAAATAAATCAAAACATAAATTCGTATTGTTCTTTATTGAAATGATCGGTTTACATGAAAAAACAGTTTAAACTAAACTTAAACTAAAATAATAATATATGTATAAATATATTTGTATACATATATGATCATAAAACTTCTTCCCATCATTGATACTTTGTGTTATTGATCGAGTCTTCAGCGACTGCGTTTTAATAAACACTGAACACAACGCTTCATGAACTCAAACCATCAGCGAGACGAAGAGGAGGAGGAAGAGGAAGAGGAGGAGGAAGAGACTCACTTCAGTAACAAAGAGGTCCCACTTTGATCTTTTTTCATGGCACCAGAGTCTTCCTAAAACTATCTTGTATCCTGATGTGTTGAACATCCTCAGAAATAAAAACATGAAAACATGAAATCATATGAAGTTACTCTGTAAATATTATACATTTACAACGTGAAGCATCAAGTTAAAGGAGGAGTTTCAGTCACAAAGATTCATTAACTCTTAGCTTTTGCATAACATTTAAGTTAGCAGCAGTTAAAAAGTTACTGAGGGGAAGAGAAATGTATTTATTGAACAATTGAACAATTGTCTCAGCAGCTTCAAAACATAAAGTAAAGACATCTGGAGTTGTTTGTTCGACTCTCTGCTTCAGAGCTTCTTGTGTTTCTAAGTTGTTTTACGTCTCTTTGTTTTATCACTTTAAACCAGCGTTGAGGGATCAAGATTATGAAACAAGATATACATCTGGAAATGCAATACCACACTGCTTTTACTTTGAAGTGGTGCATGTACGTGCTTTTACTTTGAAGTGGTGCATGTACGTGCTTTTACTTTGAAGTGGTGCATGTACGTGCTTTTACTTTGAAGTGGTGTATGTTTGTGCTTTTACTTTGAAGTGGCCTCACCAACAGGCTAGTTGAGGACTTTTAGACTTGAGCCTGCCGTGAAAGTCTTGTTGTGTAGTTGTTGTGTAGTTTGTGTTCTCAGAGCAGCGGTGCTGCAACGAGCCGCTCCGCCTCACAGAGAGAAACACAGTCAGTCTCTCAGGACTCGCTGCAGCTCACAGTCCTCTTTGTTACTCATTTGAAAGCTGAAGGACCTCAATGATGGACTACAACACCCACCAGTCTGGACTACAACACCCACCAGTCTGGACTACAACACCCACCAGTCCCAGAAGCCCGATCTTCTTTAGCTGATGATGAAGACCCTCGGCCCTTCATCTCTCATCGGAGGAAGACTCTGGATAACCATGTTGTCCATCAGTCCGTATTTATCCTCCTTTTTGTTCCTGCTTCCTTCTCCTGCTTCTCCATTGGCTGAAACCTCCTGTGGAAGCCCCGCCCCGTCCACCGGCTGAGACAGCTGATTGGTCAGCTGTCTCATCGTCATCTGAAAGACACCAGAGTTCGTTCATTATCTTGTTAACCAAAGAACAGAGAGGAGCTTCAAGCTTGAGCTGCAGTGCACATGTAGACCAGCAGGGGGCGGGGCCACCGACCTGCATCTCCTTGAACAGGTGCAGCATGGCCACGCCCACCACGATGACCAGGAAGGCGCCCAGCGTGGTGACCACGTCCACGGCCGCCATGCTCCTCCACTCCTGGAAGAGGATGACGGAGGTGGACAGCACCACGGAGGTGAAGAGGACGTAGTACACCGGGTAGACCAGCAGGGTGCTGAAGGAGTCCAGAGCCTTGTTCAGGTAGTGCACCTGCAGACAGCCGCACGGGTGAGAAACGCCCACCAGCTCCTCACTTTATTTAGCAAGAAGAAATACATCAGCAAGAGAAATAATTATTAGCTTAGTTAGCTTAGCTTTCCAATCCACAGGAGAGGAAGCGATGGACTCACCTGCGTCACTATGGAGACGACGAGCGTGAGCAGCAGGATCCAAGTGAGCGGGCGAGCGAGCACCGAGACGTCCTGGACCGCTGGAACAGAGACACACCTTACATGTCCCAGAATGCATTGCAAATGAGCCAGGACGTATTTCCTCTAAATAATGGATGTGATTCTGCAGCAGCGAATAAACACGCTCCTATTATGGGATGTAATGGTTGCACAGAAGAAGTCCAGAGTTGGAGCACGGCGCCCCCTGGCTGCCTGGAGGAGCTACAACCTGATGTCGCTCCACATGAAGCTCCTCCCACTTAAGGGCAGACGTGACACTGTCACTCACAAAGAGACACACAACAACCACAAAGAGACACACAACAACCACAAAGAGACACTTCTGGGCCTCACCGGCGCTGCCGGCGATGGCGAGCCCCTTCACGGAGGAGACGGTGAAGGCGCCGAGCAGCGAGCAGATGCCCACGTAGACGAAGATGTTGGAGCGACCGAAACGAGGAGAGAAAAACAACACGAGCGCCGCGCAGAGCAGCAGCACGAGCGCCGCGTACGCCAGGAACCCTGAACGAGAACAAGTTAGCTTAGCTTAGCATACAGGATGGAGGTACCGTCAAACATCAGTGCTGATGCTACGCTATGAGCAGCCAACAGATCTCACAGGAAGTCACCGACGCGGTGACTTCCTGTGAGATCTGTACTTGTAGCGTAGCATTTGCACCGATGCTACGCTCACCGGGCTCCAGCAGCTTGTCGGCCATGTCCTGCAGTGATGTCACTTCCTGTTCCTGTGGCGCGTGCAGCACCAGCAGGACGCTGCCCAGCGCGCACAGCAGGCAGCCCAGCTTCCCCACCGCGTTCAGCCGCTCGCCCAGCAGGCGGGACGACAGCACGGCACTGCAAGCAGAGCCGGTTAGAGCAAAGCATGCTGGGTAGATTTGTATCAATGATGATGATGATCTTGTGAGAGAAGCAGCTCCTCCTGTTACAGGTGAGTCCTACCTGATGAGGACGCTCAGCGCGCCCAGAGGAGTCACCAACGTGGCCGGAGCGAACATGTAGGCAGCGAAGTTACAGACCTCTCCTGCTCCCACTGCAGGAGGCACCACAGAAGAAGAAGAAGAAGAAGAAGAAGAAGAAGAAGAAGAAGAAGTGATTTGTGTTACCCAGACAGACAACATGGCGTTCATAGAGACGTGAAGTCTTCAGTCTTACTGGTCAGCAGGCCGGCCCACCATAACCAGTCCTTCAGGTAGCTGTGGCCGCCATCACCTGTTCACACAAAAACACCCAGAATGCACTTTACCAACACAACAATAGAGCATTCAACCAGCTGACCTCTGGGACTAGAGGACTGAAGGAACCGGTCGAGCCGCTTCTCCTCTGTTGTTGAAATCAAACACTCGTCCCTCTGCAGGCGAACAAAACAAGTGCCCGCATTCCTGCGTCACGTTGATCTTCCTGTCAACCAACATCCAGATAAACATTTGTGACGATTGTTTGTTGTTCTGGACGCCGTCGTTAACTCTTTACAAGATGCGACACATCGGGAAAAGTCACTCTGAACATGCAGAAGTCATGAACTACAGTCAGGAACTCCAGGAGGAGTGAGACCTCCTGTCCCACCTGCTCTGGTGTGCCCCCTGCTGACCAATCGGAGGAGAGCTTTCTTCTTCAGGATCACACTGCCACCAATCAGGAAGGCCGACAGCAGGGCCAGCGTCAGGCCTAGCCAGGGGTTGTAGGTCACATGGGTCTGCAGGTCTGGACAGGAGAGAGAACCACCAATCACATCGCTCCAGAGAGTCACATGACCAGCCGCCCGCACACTGAGCGACAGGTTAAAGAGTGCCAGAACCAACTAGAACTAGAACCAACAAAAACAAACTAGAACTAGAGCCAACTAAAACTAGAACCAACAAAAACAAACTAGAACTAGAACCAACCAGAACTAGAACCAACAAAAACAAAGTAGAACCAACACATTTGAACTTCTGGGAGTCTTTACATGCTGCACCTTCTTAACAAACAGACTCAACCCAGAACAACCGGGATGTGTGTGTGTGTGTGTGTGTGTGTGTGTGTGTGTGTGTGTGTGTGTGTGTGTGTGTGTGTGTGTGTGTGTGTGTGTTACCTGTACTGTTGCTGCTGTTGTCCAGGTGTGTGTAGATATTCTGACCTCCAGAGACGGAACAGAAAGACGACTGAGAGCCGCACCACAACCTGAGAGAACCTGCAGACATTATATACACATTATATATATGTGTGTGTGTGTGTGTATGTGTGTGTGTGTGTGTGTGTGTGTGTGTGTGTGTGTGTGTGTGTGTGTGTGTGTGTGTGTGTGTGTGTGTGTGTGTGTGTGTGCCGGTTTGACCACGTGAGGCCTTCAAGTTGACTCTGACAACACGGCGCTCTCAGACACAATGTCTCTGTTCTGCTGAGGAGACAAAGTTAAAGCAGGAAGTGACAGCAGGAGTATTGATTAGTATTGATTAGTATTGATTAGTATTGATTAGTATGAAACGCTTGCTCTTGTTGCTGTAAACAAACTGGTGGATCAGTTCCCGTCACCAGCTTCTTGAGTCATGAATCATCAATAAAAAAGATTAATAATCATAACAAATACAACAATCCTTCATTTTAATCATTTTATGTGTCTGAACTTTGGAGCTACAAGATGATTTCAGACTTTAATATGTAACATTTGAGGAATAATTGTCATAATTTCTTCTGTCAGAATCATTTTATGAATTAAAAACATAATTTATTCACACGTTATGAAAAACTATCGATTGATCACGTAATTCATTTTCATTCATCGTTAACTAGCAGATATTAATAACATGTAAATATCAATCGGATCAATAAAGCGGATGAGCTGCGTGTTGCCTTCAGGGACCGTGGTGCGGGTGCGTCGGCTCACCGTTCCCGCACGCCGCCTCGCTCAGGTGAACGTCCCGCATCGCCGCTTCTCCTCCGGGGAGAGAACCGGAAACACACCGCCGGGGGCTGGAGGCTGGAGGCCGGGAAGAGACGCTGATCTCCGGGAAGAGAGACGCGAGGCTCCGCCGCTGCGTGTCGGGAGGAGACTGAAGAGACGCCGCAAACAAAGCGACACCTGAGCTGCCCCGCCCCGCCGGGAGGGGCCGGTGAGAGCAGCAGGTGACACCTGACCCCGCCCCGCGTGACACGTGACCCGGAAAAATAAGATTAAATAAAGTAAAAACTCAAAAAGCACCAGCTTTTACTGTATACTGTGACATTAGTACCTTTAATACATTTATACTGTCGTATAATTACTTGTATAGTATTTATACTGTCATTTAAGTATGTTTACTGCGGCAGAGTAGTATTACTGTGTGGTATTAGTACTTTAACTAACAAAGTATTGCATTACTGTGCGGTATTAGTAGTCTACCTGTAACAAAGTATTTTAGTATTGTATAGTATTTGTACTTTAACTGTAACAGAGTATTGTAGTTCTCTGTGGTATTAGTACTTTAAGTACAACAGAGTATTGTAGTACTCTGTGGTATTAATATTCGCGCTGAACATCGCAGCTTTCATGAAGCATTATTTCTTTGGATTTTGTTCAAATAAGAATACAAATAAAGTTATGAGTATTAGAAGAAAGTTGTTATTAAATGAACAACAAAGAGAAAAGTAACAAAAACACAAATCTCAATATTTTAATTCACAAAACTTTATTTTCTATGAAAAATAATTTCAAACATTTCTCAGTTTCAGAGAGACGCAAGCTGGAGGCGGAGCTAAGTAAGCCGAGAAGCTATGCTAGGTTATGCTAGGCTAGGCTAGGCTAGGCTAGTTGCAGTAGTTCTCCAGCACCACGATGTTGCAGGGCCGGTGGCAGCACTGCTCCACGATGCCTCTCTTCACCATCATCTCCATCATCTGGTCCTTGAAGGCGAACTCCGCCACCTCGTTCTCTCCGCCCGTCGCTGAAGCCACGCCCACTTTTGGAGGAAGGAAACCTGGCGGGAGAAACAGACGAGACCTTAGTATGCATATGTACTGCCATTGTAGCAGTACTATTGTACTAGTACTATGACACTAGTACATGGTAGTTGTACTATGCAGTACACAAAGTACCCACCCAGCAGGGGGTCCACGGCTCTCTTGGGGTTGTAGAAGAAGCCCCGGTCCCCACACACCAGGTACAGAGCGTCCACCAGGTGAGAACCACACAGGTGCTGAGGGTCAGACGCCTCAGAACCAGGAAACAGAACCAGCAACACCAGCAAGGACGAGAACTGGAACCACAGGGAACCCATGAGGACAGCTGCAGGAGGGAGGAGAGGATGAGGAGAGGATGAAGAGAGAAGGAGGAGAGGAGGAGGAGAGGAGAAGAGGAGGAGAGAGAGAAAAGGAGAAGAGAGAGGAGATGGAGGAGAAGCATCTCACCTGTCGAGGAGGAGGAAGAGTCGATGAAGAGGAGCAGCAGCAGATGGATGGTGTGAGGAAGAGCAGAGGACCTCCTCCTTCTTTATACTCCTTCACCTCCACCTGGACATGCCCCCTTCAGTGTGTGCATATTGGAATTACTGCTGTTGTGGGGACATTAATCTGTTTACACAGTCACAATGTGGGGACTCACCACCCGAAATCCAGGTGTGTGTGTGTGTGTGTGTGTGTGTGTGTGTGTGTGTGTGTGTGTGTGTGTGTGTGTGTGTCTGTGTGTGTGTGTGTGTGTGTGTGTACTCCTGATTACTCCTGATTGGCCGGTTGCAGCACTCTGTAAAACCAACACAGCTAATGAGCCGACATGATCTGATCACCTGTTATTGACGAGCGGATCAGCGATCGGTCGCGTGCTGCTGACTCATCCCGATGGCCCCGAACGCATCGTCAGGTCATCCAACCCTTCATCGGCTCTTCTTTTTCGGTGGTGCTTCATGGCATGAAAGGTGCTGTATGAATAAAGCTTATTCTTATTTGTTTCCTTATTATTATCATTGTTATTGTTATTATGTCATTATTGTGTCACGCAGGTGATTGGACGAACCATTTGTCAATCAACGTGAAACGCATCTAAAGAACGGCCTTTTTTCACCGACAGAACATTGAACCACAGACACATCCTGTCTCAACACGATGCAGAAACACGTATTCATGCGTTTATTACTTCTAGACGGGATCACTGTAACCGCTTATTATCTCCAGTTGATCCAGAATGCTGCAGCTCGTGTACTAACGAGGACCAGGAAGAGAGATCACATGACCTGGATCAGCTGCTCTCCACGGGCTTCCTGTCAGATCAAGAGTCACCTTTAAAATCCTCCTACAAAGCCTTCACTAGTGATGCTCCATCATGTCTTAAGGAGCTTGTAGTACCATAGTACTAGTACACACTGGTGGTCCTTACAGAGTACTAGTACACACTGGTGGTCCTTACAGAGTACTAGAAAAAGAAAAGAGAAACATACACTTTTATTAAACCCCTCTGGGAAATTCTTCTCTGCATTTGACCTTGATGAGGGAGCAGCGAGGGGTTAATGTCGTGCTCAGAGACACTTCCACGTGTGAACTGAGGGGGGGCTGGGGATCGAACCGACAACCTTGTGGTAACGGGACGACCTCTCGGTTCTCATCCCCCTGAGCTACAGCCGCCACGTAGTACACACTAGTGGACCCGACAGAGTACTAGTACACACTAGTGGACCCGACAGAGTACTAGTACACACTAGTGGACCCTACAGAGTACTAGTACACACTAGTGGACCCTACAGAGTACCAGTACACGCTAGTGGACCCTACAGAGTACTAGTACACACTAGTGGACCCTACAGAGTACTAGTACACACTAGTGGACCCTACAGAGTACTAGTACACACTAGTGGACCCTACAGAGTACTAGTACACACTAGTGGACCCGACAGAGTACTAGTACACACTAGTGGACCCGACAGAGTACTAGTACACACTAGTGGACCCTACAGAGTACTAGTACACACTAGTGGACCCTACAGAGTACCAGTACACGCTAGTGGACCCTACAGAGTACCAGTACACGCCAGTGGACCCTACAGAGTACTAGTACACACTAGTGGACCCTACAGAGTACTAGTACACACTAGTGGACCCTACAGAGTACTAGTACACACTAGTGGACCCTACAGAGTACCAGTACACACTAGTGGACCCTACAGAGTACTAGTACACACTAGTGGACCCTACAGAGTACCAGTACACGTGAGCTGGTCTCCAGAGAGAAACCCAGCGAGGCGACTGAAACAAACACTGACGCGTTCGCTTCAGTCGCTTCGCTGCTGTTTTCCCAGAAAGCGAAGCAGCTGCTTCTCCTCATGACTCACTTCAGCTTCATTCAGTCATTAGTGTTCAAAACATTTAAATGATTCTTTTGTTAATATTTTGACCCTTTTTGTAGTGTTTCATTGTATTGAATTTGTCTTGTTTTTCTTTGTAAATGTTTGAACTCTCACTTTTATTCATGTTTTTGCTCTGATATATTTCTGAATGATGATTTAATATATTGATATATACTTATTATTATTGTTAGTATTATTAACTCTACTTGTGCAGTAGCTCTGGTCCAGAGGAGAGAAACATTGAAGAAAAGGGAAACTAATGAATAATTTAATGTAATATTTTTTTTAATGAAAAACTACATTAAAACCATTAAAAGTATGTTGATACTTCATATTTGAAAACTTGAACCTTCCTGTTTTATATTTGCTTAACATCTTTAGTTCTTTAGTGTAATAAAAATACTTGATATTAAAATAACAATCATTGCAAAACAAACTCTTTGTTTAATTAATATATATATATATATATATATATATATATATATATATATATGTATATGTATATATATATATATATATATATATATATATATATATATATATATATATATATATATATATATATTACACACTTGATTATACATTTGACATTATTACTAATACAATAACACGATTTCAAATCCACAAATGTTTTTTACAGGAAAATGGACTTTTCTGTCAACAGAAAGAATAATAAACAGTTTTGTAACACAATTATGATATTAAACTTTTCATGGTATTATAATAATAATAATAATAATAATAATAATAATAATAATAACAGTTTTCATTGTTTCCTGCTGAAAGTTTAAACTTTTGTATTTTATTTATGTTTTCCTGTTTTATTCACAACTGTTGTGATGTTTTGTTTCTTTTAAAATCAAACAATGCAACACGTTAACTTTCATCAAGCTTTTATTTCTGCTGTTAAATGTTACAATATCAGTAATGTGCTTAAATTATATATTGATGTTGTACTTCATGTGTACTTTGTTCCCATGTACTATGAGGTCGTGCTGATAATATACTTCACTGCTCCCAGTTTTAAATACATTTGTTTACAAAACTTCTTTAGAACAAAAACAGCAGAGTATGAAAGAAATTAAAGAGCAAAAACTCAAAGTATAAAAAATGCAAAGTATAGTATTTACAAACTCAGACGAGTTTATTAAATATATATTTAAATAACTACTGATTTGTTGCATTGATCATCAATATTAGGACTTGATAATTTGAATAATGAAGATTAATAAAATCTATAAAAAACGCAATGAACGTCTTCAGCCTCTCAGACAGCAGTCCTCCTTTACGTCCGCGGGGAGCTTCACTCGCGCCACTCGACGATTTTATACAATGTGGTTAATTTATATTTTTTAGCAGTACATAAATAGAAATGTTTTATATTGTTCCACAAAACTCAAGATATCATGCTGTAGAGAGAATAACTAACTTCAAATCATGTAAATCTGTGACTTTAATTGAATTTGTTTCATACTAAACGTCAAAAATAAAGAGGATTCTCTCTTCAGGTGTGTGGTGGCTCTTAAAAGAGCCGTTGTTGTCGTCGCGGGTCGGGCCTCTACTTCTTGGTGGCCTTCTCGGTCTTCTTGGGCAGCAGCACCGCCTGGATGTTGGGCAGCACGCCGCCCTGAGCGATGGTGACACCGCCCAGCAGCTTGTTGAGCTCCTCGTCGTTGCGGACGGCCAGCTGCAGGTGACGGGGGATGATCCTGGTCTTCTTGTTGTCGCGGGCAGCGTTCCCGGCCAGCTCCAGGATCTCAGCGGTCAGGTACTCCAGCACCGCCGCCAGGTACACCGGAGCTCCGGCGCCGACGCGCTGGGCGTAGTTACCCTTCCTCAAGTGTCTGTGGACACGGCCCACGGGGAACTGGAGCCCGGCCCTGGAGGACCTGGTCTTGGCCTTCGCTCTAGTCTTACCGGCTCCCTTTCCACGTCCAGACATGTTGTACTTGTTGCTTTCTCAGTAACTCACAGAGAAGAATGTTTTCCTGACGGCGACGAAAAGCTTATGTACAACCACGCTGCTCTCTGATTGGTCAGAGAGAGCGTAACTGAGATCCTCCAATCAGAGAAGAGTAAAGGCCAATCCAATCGCTATTCTTCCGGACTCTGAGTCTCGCTGAGTGTCTGAGAGTTCAGGGTGGAAATTTGCTCATCTTGACTATTATACTTTAAATTACTTGTGTTACTGTTTTCCTATATTATTGATCTTGCAACCACTAAACATGAAGAAAAAGTTGAGGATCCAGGACGTAGTGGAGGAAGTGAACCTACGTCACTATAAACAGATACAGGCAGACGAAAAGATCACCAAAACAACCACAATAACTTCAAACTAATTTAAATACAGTAGAAATAAGGGTGTGGAAACATAGAACATAAACGCCGCAAAATAAAGGTTGAAATGAAAAGTTACGAGGAAGGATTCAGACTTAGTCTGTCCCAATGGCAGATATCTAATCCAAAAAATCTTATACATTTGGGCAGAAGCAAAGCGTACATGCATGATTGGCAGGTGGCTGCACCTATTGCAGCGGCCCTTCATATTTAGGGAGATTTTACCCAGAATGCATTGCAACAGCACATCCTGAGCAGCAGTGAGATAAACACAGTTTATATTTTGATAAAAGTTATAAGGAAACAATGTGATCATGAAACTAAACCAATAAAACATGAGAAACTAACACTGAAGTAAGAACATGTGATTGTGGTCAACTTGATATAGAACAAAGATTTATTTAGTAAATAATCTAATTTTTTTGACTAAATGTATAATCATTATTGAAACAAGTTTCTGAATCTTGTTAATTTGCTCTAGAATATGAGCCAAAAGATAATATATTTGGTCATATAAAATTGTGATGAGGATATTGCATGGTTTAATTTTTAGATTGTGGAAGTTTATGTAAGAGTCCAGAAAATGTATTACTAATTAAACGAAAGAGGCCAGCTGTGGAGGCAAAATATCTCATAGTAAAAAATGACTTTAAATACATTAGTGTACTAACAGAATTATCACACGAAAATATAATTTTCCATGAACAGGAACCGCAGCTGATCAGGTAAGTGTTTGGCTCTCAAAAGAGCCGTTGAGGGTTCACTAGGGTCGGGTCAGTCTAAGCTCGCTCCCCGCGGATGCGTCGGGCCAGCTGGATGTCTTTGGGCATGATGGTGACCCTCTTGGCGTGGATGGCGCACAGGTTGGTGTCCTCGAACAGGCCGACCAGGTAAGCCTCGCTGGACTCCTGCAGCGCCATGACGGCGGAGCTCTGGAAGCGCAGGTCGGTCTTGAAGTCCTGAGCGATCTCCCTCACCAGGCGCTGGAAGGGCAGCTTGCGGATCAGCAGCTCGGTGGACTTCTGGTAGCGGCGGATCTCCCTCAGAGCCACGGTACCGGGCCTGTAACGGTGGGGCTTCTTCACTCCGCCGGTGGCCGGGGCGCTCTTACGGGCAGCTTTGGTCGCCAGCTGCTTCCTGGGAGCTTTTCCTCCGGTGGACTTACGGGCGGTCTGCTTGGTTCTGGCCATTGTAGTTTATGTGGTCTGCTGCAACGCGCTTACAGAACGACAAGTAATGCCGTCTGAGCGCCAACAGACGCTTTATAAAGGAGCTGCCGGAGTCAGGGCGGCGCTGATTGGTCAAAGTGGAGAGACACGTGGGCTGTAGCTGCGCTGCGATTGGACCAAAGGAATTCAAAGTAAACCGCCTCTGACTAATCTTGTTATCAGCACGTCTTGAATAATGTGATCTGTATGTTTCAATTATTCAATGTTTTAATTATTCCAACGAGCTGTAATTTCTTTAATTGTATTTGTATGCTATATTTATCAAAACATAATAGCTACCGCAAGCACCTCACTCACAGCGACACAGGTCCTGAGACCTTCACTGACCTGTTCATTTCAGATTGGACTCAGACTTTAGGTCCACACAGATATGTAACACATATCCATCACATGGAAAACCCTTCGGCACACCCTTCAAGGCAGATTTAAACCTTCTCCAGGCTCACAGGGTGCAAACAATCTCTGCATCTGTACACCTAGGAACTGAATGCACGAAATAGGTGGTTAAAATGGGCTGTTCCAATTACTGTGTTCACGAGGTTAGTGAAGGTCTCATGACCTGTAGCTGTGAAACTATCATGCTAGCTCCCTATGCGGGTGGCTGGGTCGTGACGTCATAAGCGTGGACCTGTGGGTTTGAGGGACGTAAATAGAACATTTAACTGTTGCGGCCCACAGCAGCGTGTGTACAGTCCTGAAAAAAACACACAAGATAACGTCTCGTCGCTGGCCATAACTCCTGGAGTGGAAGGTGTTCGACTACGTGTACTATTATAAACTGAGACACGGGGGCGTTACGTGTTCCGATGCTTGTGCAACTAAGGGCAACTGGTCAAGCCGCGGCCCCTTTGCCGCAACTTGTTGGGACAAAGCCAATAGGAGAATTGACCAGTGTTGAACGACTAAAGTCAGGCGAAAACAGGCTCTGAGCATTATTAAATGTAGAGTGCATATAGTTGTTCAAAACAGGACCTGCAGCTCATATGAAATTTGTGTGGCTCTCAAAAGAGCCGTTGAGGGTTCACTAGGGTCGGGTCAGTCTAAGCTCGCTCCCCGCGGATGCGTCGGGCCAGCTGGATGTCTTTGGGCATGATGGTGACCCTCTTGGCGTGGATGGCGCACAGGTTGGTGTCCTCGAACAGGCCGACCAGGTAAGCCTCGCTGGACTCCTGCAGCGCCATGACGGCGGAGCTCTGGAAGCGCAGGTCGGTCTTGAAGTCCTGAGCGATCTCCCTCACCAGGCGCTGGAAGGGCAGCTTGCGGATCAGCAGCTCGGTGGACTTCTGGTAGCGGCGGATCTCCCTCAGAGCCACGGTACCGGGCCTGTAACGGTGGGGCTTCTTCACTCCGCCGGTGGCCGGGGCGCTCTTACGGGCAGCTTTGGTCGCCAGCTGCTTCCTGGGAGCTTTTCCTCCGGTGGACTTACGGGCGGTCTGCTTGGTTCTGGCCATTGTAGTATCTGGGCTGCTGCTGCTACGCGCTTACAGAACGACAAATAATGCCGTCTGAGCGCCAACAGACGCTTTATAAAGGAGCTGCCGGAGTCAGGACGGCGCTGATTGGTCAGAGCGGGGAGACACGTGGGCTGTAGCTGCGCTGCGATTGGACCAAAGGAATTCAAAGTAAACCCGTAAACACAGCGACTGGTTGACTATTGATTTATTATTATGTATTTATTTTATTAAGAAACAATTACTTAAGACTAAGCAATGTTCAAACTTAAAACAAAATGAATATTGGCTTAATTATGAATTTTCCCCGTTTAATAAAACAGCCTCAATATTAATAATATTTCAGTTTGTCAGTATTATTGAATTATTACTGAATAAACGCTCTCATCATTCTATCGTCCTGGATTTTTATTTTGAAATACTCGTATCAAGAACCAGAAGATCATAATGTCTAACTATTTAGTATAAGTACCTGACTGTCAAATCAAATTAATTCAATACAATTAAAACTATTTTTCTGTAGGTACATATACTACTCTCATGAGATGAGTAAACAGGGCTGTATTTTAAAATAAATACTATGTGAAAATTGTGCATGTTTACATGCAGTGCTGATGAATCCCAAACAGATTTTAAACTGTATAAATTAATTCATTTGTAGAGAGAAGCCAATAGATTCTGATCTTAGTTGTTAACAGGCCAGTAGGCTAAGGAGTTTAAACTACTTAAATTTTTGATTGCAGAAACATGTTCATGTCATCTCTGAACAAAATAAAGCAGGGCTGCATTTTACATACAGAAAACTGCATATGTTTATGCACAATATATACCAAAATGTTTCTGTAAAACCAGTACAATAGCAGTGTTGTTATAGTCTATTACTGTTAAAAAAATAAATAAATAAAAACTATAAAGTGAATTATCAGTGAACTTGTAACAGCAGTTGGCCTGGTGAAGGTACCATGTAGAAAACTTTAGTAACTGTTCAGTGAACCATGAAGGTAAAATGTATTTTTTATAAACTTAAAGATAAGAGGATTCTCTCTTCAGGTGTGTGGTGGCTCTTAAAAGAGCCGTTGTTGTCGGCGCGGGTCGGGCCTCTACTTCTTGGCGGCCTTCTCGGTCTTCTTGGGCAGCAGCACCGCCTGGATGTTGGGCAGCACGCCGCCCTGAGCGATGGTGACGCCGCCCAGCAGCTTGTTGAGCTCCTCGTCGTTGCGGACGGCCAGCTGCAGGTGACGGGGGATGATCCTGGTCTTCTTGTTGTCGCGGGCAGCGTTCCCGGCCAGCTCCAGGATCTCAGCGGTCAGGTACTCCAGCACCGCCGCCAGGTACACCGGAGCTCCGGCGCCGACGCGCTGGGCGTAGTTACCCTTCCTCAAGTGTCTGTGGACACGGCCCACGGGGAACTGGAGCCCGGCCCTGGAGGACCTGGTCTTGGCCTTCGCTCTAGTCTTACCGGCTCCCTTTCCACGTCCAGACATGTTGTACTTGTTGCTTTCTCAGTAACTCACAGAGAAGAATGTCTTCCTGACGGCAACGAAGAGCTTATGTACAACCACGCTGCTCTCTGATTGGTCAGAGAGAGCGTAGCAACGATCGTCCAATCAGAGAAGAGCTCCTTTCAGCTTTACGTTTTCACGTGACGCTTCTTCGTGACAATACATATTTTCCAAAAGCCAAAAAGGAGTTTCAGAATACTTCATACTTCTCTCAAAGCTTCATACAGATGTTCATACGATAATTATCTATGATAGCACTTCTACTACAGTAGTACAGCTGTTGTACTTCATAACTGAAGTACTTTTGAGCAGGAATCTTCCTCCATTGTTATATTCATATTGTAACGTCCACGGCAGGAAGACTCACAGACGTTAGTCTCATTCACTTGTTGGTTTATTAGACCAAGGTTCACACACAACTGATATGGTAATGGTGCTATTCGCTAACGCTAGCTCACTAAGCGTTTTCCACACACTACCCCTAAAAGCAACCCACAACACACGTACTAGCCCCGAAAAACCCGCCTCTCCCCCTGCTCCACCAATCACAGGCCACAACCCACCAAACGGACGCTGCTTTCCTGTGATTGGCCGGAGAGAGAGAGAGAGATCCCTGTCCGAACATCCCCCCGCCCAACAGATATCTGTACAGAGTCGCTACAATATAGTTATATTTCACAGGTTAGGTTTTCTATGATTTATAGTGGTTTCCTTATATGTTGAGAAAGCATATTGTTATAATTTTGTTGCATGCATATGTTGTATTGCTATTTCTCCGTAACCTTAAACAATTTTTCCCTATGTGCTGTAAATCATGTGGTAGATTATGTGGCTAAAAGATCAATACGTGAAAATCTACCGCTCCACCACTACGTGACAGTAGAGACCCGGATGAGAGTCTGTCTGTCAGCGGATTTGACTGAGCAAGTCGGCTTTAATTATTATTACTTAAATAAGAAAATAGTTGTTTTAGTTTCACATGAATTCAAACTACCTCTTTATTTACGAGAAACTAAACCAATATTTGTTCAACTCAAATAGTCAATTGTTTGTATTCATGATGGGTAAAATTATATTCAAACCCTGAATTGTCCTATTCACCTTTGTGTAATATTAAGACTAGTTATTGATTAATGGGACGATATAGAAGCTACATTGTCAAATGAGTCTAAAAATTAACAACCAGAAAGTGTTTTTGTCTTCGAGCAACGTGATTGGCTCATGGTGGGTCAGCTGATGGAGCTCCGCTTCGGACGTAAAGGAGGACTGCCGAGCTGCTTAGTGGGCGTGGTCTAGGAGAGGCGCCAACAGCCAAAGACTCTAACTGGTTTTATTTCCTTTTTTCCTTCTTATTATTTATATATTTCAATGACAATTTGTCTGCTTCTATAGTTTGGTTTTTCTCATGACAATTAAGAGCCACGTATGACCTTTCGTCAACGTTTACATATGTATATTTACTCTTTTATATTGTATTTACTCATTAAAGGTGCAAATATATGATTGAAAATACACTTGAAGTAAGAATCAGGCAAATGATGTAATGTCTGTTGGATGATTAATGATGCATTAACTGTGAGCTGTTTGGGGAGTATCTAACTGTGAGCTGTTTGGGGAGTATCTGAACAGTTAGTGTACAGAGAACATGAAATTACAATCCTTACCTTGCCAACAAAACCTTAATTGATGATTTATCATCATATCTCAAAGAGCTCACGGTACGGTATTACCCCACTAAATAACTTATAGTACCATAGTACCCCACAAAATAACTTATGGTACCCCCCTACATAATTTATAGTACCATATTACCCCACTACAGAGCTCATAGTACTATAATACCCCACTAGATATCTCATAGTACCATATTACCCCACAAGAGAGATCATAGTACCATATTACCCCACAAGAGAGATCATAGTACCATATTACCCCACTAGAGAGATCATAGTACCATATTACCCCACTAGAGAGATCATAGTACTATATTAACCCACAAGAGAGATCATAGTACTATATTACCCCACTAGAGAGATCATAGTACCATGTTACCCCACTAGAGAGATCATAGTACCATATTACCCCGCTAGAGAGATCATAGTACCATATTACCCCACTAGAGAGATCATTGTACCATATTACCCCACTAGAGAGATCATAGTACCATATTACCCCACTAGAGAGACCATAGTACTATATTAACCCACAAGAGAGATCATAGTACTATATTACCCCGCTAGAGAGATCATAGTACCATATTACCCCACTAGAGAGATCATAGTACCATATTACCCCACTAGAGAGATCATAGTACCATATTACCCCACAAGAGAGATCATAGTACCATATTACCCCACTAGAGAGATCATAGTACCATATTACCCCACTAGAGAGATCATAGTACCATATTACCCCACAAGAGAGATCATAGTACCATATTACCCCACTAGAGAGATCATAGTACCATATTACCCCACTAGAGAGACCATAGTACTATATTACCCCACTAGAGAGATCATAGTACCATATTACCCCGCTAGAGAGTATATAGTACCATATTACCCCACTAGAGACATCATAGTACCATATTACCCCACTAGAGACATCATAGTACCATATTACCCCACTAGAGAGATCATAGTACCATGTTACCCCACTAGAGAGATCATAGTACCATATTACCCCACTAGAGAGATCATAGTACCATGTTACCCCACTAAAGAGATCATAGTACCATGTTACCCCACTAGAGAGATCATAGTACCATATTACCCCACAAGAGAGATCATAGTACCATATTACCCCACTAAACCTAATGCATCTTCTATTTACTTATAAATAAGTAAATTAACAAATATATAAATAAAAAAGCCTCTCTGACTTTTGTGTTTGTTTCGCTTTGAAATGCAGCAGAATGATGAGAGTGACAGTGAGGAAGAGGAGGAAGAGGAAGAGGAGGAGGTGTGGTTTCTCTAAATGAGGTGACAGGTGGTGATGTGAGGAAGAGGAGGAGGAAGAGGTGGAAGAGGAGGGAGGGAGATAAGAGCAATAAAAAGTGACCATGTGACCTGTAGCGGTTTTTATCTGGAGAGAGAGAGAGAGAGAGAGAGAGAGAGAGAGAGAGAGAGAGAGAGAGAGAGAGAGAGAGAGAGAGAGAGGTGTGCTCACCTGTTCAGGTGCTCCAGTGGATCCTCAGTCTGCATAGAGGTGGTCACCTGTCCACAGGTGCTTCAGGATCCTTATAGAGGTCTCAGGTGGATCCTTAGTCCTTATCGAGGTCTACAGGTGGATCCTCAGTCCTTGTAGAGGTCTACAGGTGCCCCCCCGCCCCCCTCTCCCTGACCATGTACTACCTGCAGCTAGACAAGGACCCGGTCTACCCGCACCAGAGCCCGGGGCCCCGGCACACGGGCCTGAGCCTCAGCCCGCAGGGCTACGGGGGCGCGCCGCAGTACTCTGACTTCACTGGGTACCACCCGCACGCGCACCACGCGCACCACCACCACGGCCTGAACCCGGACCTGACGGGCCAACAGCCCGGGGGCGCGGGCCCAGGGCCCGGCTGGAGCGCAGCCTACCCGGGGCCGCCGCCGCCGAGGGACGACTGGTCCTCACAGCACCCGGTCGGACCCGGTCTGGGTGGACCCGGTCTGGGTGGACCCGGTCTTGGGGCACCCGGTCTAGGGGGACCCGGTCTGGGGCCCCCGCCCCTGGGCTTCAGCCCCCCGGAGTTCTCCGGTCAGCCCGGGCTGCTGTCCACGTCCCTGAACGGGTCGGCGGGCCCGCTGGGCCCCTCTGGGTCCCCGCAGAGGAGGAACCCGTACGACTGGATCCGCCGCAGCGCCGCGCCGCCGTCCAACACAAGTACTGACTAATATTAGAAGTATTACTATTGTACTGAAAGTATATGTTTATATTAGTGTTATAACTTTATATCCATAACTATTTATATTTATTATGTTTACTATATTGTTAATAATATTATTATAATGTCATGTTTTATAGCATTTAGAGGAAGCTTCATATCTCTGCTGTTGAAAAATATTCTAATAGTTCATAATAATAGTTTAAATAATTTATAACGCTTCATAATTAATATAAGATGTTTTTGTTTCATATTTAAATTTGTTTTATATTTCTCTCTCTATTCAAACATTTAACAAACATTTTAAAAGAGCCTTTATTATTATTATTATTATTATTATTATTATTATTATTATTATTATTACTTAATGTGCATTGTTTATGGGATGTAGTTGCCGTCAGGGGAAAAAGGAACGACTCCGTCGCACGATTTGAATGTTGGACAACCGGATTAATAAATATAACTATAATATATAATAAATATTACTTTAATATACAAATAAGACAAACATTATTATTATAAACATGAAGTTATGATTTATTTACTGATTATTCAAAGTCTCTCCTGTTTTTATTCATTATTTACTAAACTATTTAAAGACAAATAAACAAATAAATCAGCTGCGTCCAAACAGCGCACACACATCTTCAGCTAGTAATAATAATAATAATAATAATAATAACGTGCGTGCGTACAGATGATACATTTGTAATTTATATATTTATTCTGCGACTGAAAAACTTAAATGTTCCATCTCACTCATCTCAGTCATGAGGTCTCAACCCGTGTGGTTCTGGTGGTTCTAGTAGTTGTTGTGGTTCTAGTAGTTCTGGTGGTTCTGGTGGTACCCTAAGCCAGCTTTAGGTGAGATAGTGGGGGGAGCGTAGCGTAGCTTAGCATAAAGACTGGAAGCGGGGGAAACCGCTAGCTGGCAGGTTTTTTGTTTTGTTAAAATAACAGAAGGCGAGTGAAGCCGTCAGACTGAAGAGCTTTTGTGATTTACGCTCCTTCATTAGCGCACAATCAAAGTGTTGGTTTTTACTTTCACACAAGTGAAGCAGAAAGTCTGAACGCAGCCTTCTGATTGGACGACGCGTGTGTGTTTAAAGCGAGCCGGCGCGCTGTGTGTTCAGTGTCAACGAGTTGTTCTGTCTCCGTGTTGAACTCGTCTGTTCACAGATGCTGCAGAAGCTCATCGGCTCCACGAGACTCACAATCTGACTTTCTGTTGCTTCTGTTGGAAAAAAAACTGTTTAATAAATGTTTTAATGAAATCTCACAAACACAAATATTTCACGTTTTCCTACTAAAGTCCAGCTATGAAGGTTTTATGAGCATTCTCAGCTCAGTCACTATGAGTGTCAACATGGGCTTTCTTTTTGTCAGGGCGACTCCTTTGGTTGTATAGAAGTCTATGCTTCATGTGTTAAAGCTGCATTCTCTCTCCTGACCACCAGGGGGCGACTCCTCTGGTTGTATAGAAGTCTATGCTTCATGTGTTAAAGCTGCATTCTCTCTCCTGACCACCAGGGGCGACTCCTCTGGTTGTATAGAAGTCTATGCTTCATGTGTTAAAGCTGCATTCTCTCTCCTGACCACCAGGGGGCGACTCCTCTGGTTGTATAGAAGTCTATGCTTCATGTGTTAAAGCTGCATTCTCTCTCCTGACCACCAGGGGGCGACTCCTCTGGTTGTATAGAAGTCTATGCTTCATGTGTTAAAGCTGCATTCTCTCTCCTGACCACCAGGGGGCGACTCCTCTGGTTGTATAGAAGTCTATGCTTCATAACGTCATGTGACGTTGACCCCAAAATACCTTTTCCATAGAATTACAGCTCTGTGAGTTCATGATGTTTAAATACAGTGTAATGAGCTTCAACAGAGTTACCACAAGAACACTGAGTCCATAAATGAAATACAGATACAGGTCAGTTCATGCAAATCCCTGCGAGGCAGCTTGAGCATTTGACTACAGGAGTCCAGGTGAGAACACAGTCTCAGGTGTGTCCGACACGGCAGAGGATTTATAACACATAATATAAAATACTACGCTCTCACTCGCTAACGGCCGGTGTGATTTTTGTGTCGCTTGATGTCACTCGCTTTGAAGCCCTCAGTGCGGCGTTACGGTCGTCGCCATCTTGGCTTTTTTTTTGCAACCAGTGAACAGGAAGTAACCATATTCGGGCTGAGGAGCGGTGAGAGCTGAGAGCTGCTGTCAGAGACACGTAGGAGCTCAACAGTCGGACGCATTCAGAAACATCTGAATCTTATTTCTGTGCCGTTTTTTTCTCGAAGCTATTTACAGAAACTTAAATTAAACAGCCTCATCGTTAAATAAATCTTATTTCATATCGTTGGTTCACAACTCGCTTTATCTGAGTTTACCAAACTCTTTGCTTTGTCTTCAACATTTTTTTCATTCTCAGTTTTTAAACCGATTAAACAACGAAGGTATAACGTGTCAAATGAATTGTACGTAATTTTAGGAAATACGGCTTTTTCGCTTTCTCGGCGTCTGAGATGAGAAGACTGACGTCATGTGTTTCCTCTTTTATTCACTTTGACAGTGAATATTTAAGTTTATTGTTATTATTTTGTTTCTGTGTTTTGCAGACGGAAAGACTCGGACTAAAGACAAGTACCGGGTGGTTTACACCGACCACCAGCGCCTGGAGCTGGAGAAAGAGTTTCACTACAGCAAGTACATCACCATCAGGAGGAAGGCCGAGCTCGCCACGACGCTCGGCCTGTCGGAGAGACAGGTACGCCGACGGAAAATACGTTACTGATTTTACCGGATTGAGGTTCAACGTATCGTGGCGAAAAACTGGATGTGATCATTTTATAATTTAGCATTCAACAGCGACACCAGAAAATCAAAACATTCAGGCTTTAACAAAACGTGGACGTGCCAAATACTCACCCATGAATATCATATGTCTCGGGCTTTTATTTTGAAAGGCATTTGTTTGGCGTCAGTAAAAGCATGACGTCGGTGTTCACAGATACTGTGAGTGAATAAAAGCAGCTTTCTTTTTTTTTCTTGCATCTTCAGGTGAAGATCTGGTTCCAGAACCGTCGAGCCAAAGAGCGCAAGATCAACAAGAAGAAGCTCCAGCAGCCGGCGTCCTCCACGACCACAGCCACGCCTCCCGGCGGCGGCGGCGGCGGCGGCGGCGGCGGCGGGGTCCTCCTCCACGGAAACGGCGGCAGCAGCGCGGCAATGGTGACGAGCAGCAGTGGCAGCAACGGCATGGTTTCCCCGTCCTCACTGCCGCTGAGCATCAAGGAGGAGTACTGAGAGACCTTTTGTTTTTTATTCGGACGCCGCCGATCTCGAGGATCTGGACTTTAAAAGTTTCCCCTAAGCCTCCAAAAAACAAACTGAGAGACTTTCTGCATCTGGACCTCATGCCCGTCTGCCTCTTGAAGACAACGCGGCGGTTCTTCTTCCTCTCGTCAGACGGCTGCAGCCATCTTTAGCTTTAGCGACTCGCGTAACCTTTTTGCTGTTTGGATGTTTCCTGACATCAGTTGAAGTTAATTTCTTCTAACTTATCGAAGCAGTTTATCTTTTGTTCTGAAGATTCACCCGGAAGAGATTCATGTTGGAGTCTGACCCCAACGATGAGTCATGTGTCTTCAACATGACGAGTCTTTGACTCCTCCGCTGTAGAAACAGGACTTCTGGTGTTTCTTTGTTGTTCTCACTGCAACTCATTTAGCTGATTAGCTCACTGTTAGCACACGCTAACACCTGATCTCACTTCTATATGCAAATAAACATGCTCATCGTTTTTGTTTGAAAAGACCAAATGTTGTTTCTAACCGCTGATGCACTTCCTGTGTCTGCGCTGCCAGAAAGAGAAGAAGAAGTGAAGACGACAGGATGTTGTTTTAAAGCATGAAGTGAGATTTACAATGTCCAGACGCTTCACATGAAACAAACACACTGTGTCTTTGAAATCTTACAGTATACAAACGCTGGCATAAATATCCCACAATGCAATGCGGCATTGAGAACGTTCATACCGAAAGCGTCCGCTTATTATGGTCTGTTTGACTCTAACAGACCATGTTGTATAAATGACATCATGCTGTATAGAAGAAGACTAGAAACTAGAGATTGAGACATAAACTCATGTTTACAATGTTTACTGTCACACTGACAGACTTTACTTGTCCTGCAGTACTTTCAGTGTGGAATTCATACTTTTACTGCCTGAAAGTGTCTGAATACTTCATCCATCGCAGCCAAACACACCTGGACTACTTTATTTCCTGCTTCGCAAACATTAAATGGCTTGTAAATGTTTATTATCTCAGCCATCAGACTTTTTGTTCATGTTAATAAATGTAACTTGTAAAAGAAAAATAAACCTGTACATTAATTAATTTAACATGTATTAAAGTCAAACAGCTTTTCATCATGTCTGTTTTCTTCAAACTACAAGAAAGAAGTTGAACTCCGACACAATGCTTGCTGGGAAGTCGTGTTTTTTTTTTTTTAAATGTTTAAAATTAGATAATGTATGTGAATTTTTACCTTATTTTCTCCATAAATCAGCTTAACTCATGTTTATACGTCCTAAAAATGTAAACTAAACATGTTAAGTTGAATCAACTTATATTTGCATTGAGTTAAAGATGAAAGAAGAGAGATCGTTTCTAGAGACGGATCTCCTTCACGATGTATAATATATATATATATATATATATATATATATATATATATATATATATATATATATATATATATATATATATATATATATATATGCACAAGAGTCGATAGACTATAATACGTCTTTACAATGTTACGTAGGAAGAGACTCTGGCTCTCGTTTAACGTCATGAAGACGTTTGAAACATTTTATTAAACGCAGAAACAAATTCACAACGACAGAAATAAAAGACGAAGAAGAAACTTAAAGAGAAAACGAGCGAGCGCGATGCAGCGGTTGAGGCGCGGCGTCCAAAGGGCGAAGAGACGCTGGACAAACACAGGATCCTGCTATCTGTGGTGTGTGTGTGTGTGTGTGTGTGTGTGTGTGTGTGTGTGTGTGTGTGTGTGTGTGTGTGTGTGTGTGTGTGTGTGTGTGTGTGTGTGTGTGTGTCCTCACTCAGACCTTTGTCCTTGTGGGTCCACTTTGCCTCCAACAGCAGTCGTATCTCTCTCTGATAGACTATCAGAGGGGTGTCGGTTCATCGCCGTCTTGAACTTCAGGCCTGAAGTCGTTCCTAAACGTCGGACATCTTTTGGGTGTTTATTTATTTTTAAGTTGAATAAGTCGTCAAAGCTCTGGGATTCATCAGCGTGGGTCTGAAACGACTCAGAAGAGGAAACCAATGTTCTGGTTTCGAAGCGACGTTTTGGTCGTCGCCATGTTGGTTTCATTTGCAACCAGAACGCAGAACAAGACTTTTTATTTGTTCTTACGATGAACTTTGATGAAGTGAAAACACAGTGAAAGGGTTATAGAGACCTGTCAATCACTCCGTAGCCCCGCCCTAAAGCACACCTTCTTGGTCTGATCAGGTCAAGACATTAAGGGCTGTTTCCTTTTTTATTCTTCTTTTCTCCGTCAATATCATTTTTCAAACGGTTGTTTTTGTCACAAAAACTTTCAAAGATAATTCAACTATTACGCAGTAAAAAAACAACGTGTGAATATGAGAAGAGGACGTCGTCACGGTGACGTCTCTCGTTGGTTTATTAACGTTTTGACGCCTCGAGTTCGGCATTTTGGCCGTCGCCATCTTGTTTTGTTTTTTGCAACCAGTGATACAAGAGGCCTAAATAGAAAATAAAAACACCCCAGAGGGACTGTATATGTGTGTGTGTGTGTGTATGTATGTATGTATGTATATATATATATATATATATATATATATATATATATATATATATATATATATATATATATCCCTCTGGGGTCTTTTTATATATTTTGGGCCACTTCCATCCGTCCCAGATAACTAGAAGACTGAACGGCTTTAACTTTATTTATTCTGTTTGAGTAAAATAAAAGAGGCCCAGGATTGAGCCTTGCGGGACTCCGTCTGCCATGTTGCGTTCATTTGGACGCCTGGTCAAGGCCATATCTCATAATTCTTTTTGGTTTTAGGTTCATTTCCTCAATAAAATCTCTTGGAACGTCTTCAGGTCCATCCAGAAACATCTCTGGTGGATCCGTGGGCGTCGACACGGAGTCGCCCGCTGAAACATGAACTTGGCTCAACTTTTGCTTTCACACAACACTCTGCGTTGGCCAATCAAACACTACGAACCCGTGTGAAGGGTTTTATTGTCTGATAAACCTTTGAACGCATCAATCAGTTACTCAAGCTGGACTTCATGGTTCGTGTTTTATTGCCTTGTTGGAACCTAATTAAACAATGTGCTGAAATGTTTTATTTGCAGTTAACATTTGCCCCGAAATGATGGAAGTAAATGCAGTAACATATCTGTCTGTTCGGGGGGAAGATGCAAATATTTATTGATGATTACGAATCACGAGGAAAGTAAACCTGAATTTAAGAGATTTTGCTTCCGAAACCAAACAAACGAGCTGAACTTTGTGGCCAAAGTGAACTTCTTTATGGTTCAAGGTGTTTCAAACTGACCGGGTGCCAACTCATAAAGACGGATGAAGTAAAGCAATAGTCAACAGCACGACCTCACTTACAGTTCAGGAGAGATAGCAGACTCTCCCAACGCCGCTCGATTCCCTCATGATAAGGTGCAATGTGCTGGATAAAGAGGAATGATGGCCGAATGCCCGAACAATAAAAAGAATCAAACACATTAAAAAACTAGGACACAAACTGAAACCACAGAGCATCTCAGGTTTATACGAGTGTCACATTTAATTATAAATCACACATCTGTACGAGACCTTCAGGCCCAGAGCAAACGCCTTGCATTAATTTATCAACATTATTATTACAGAAAACAGAAAATGTAAGCTGTTTATAATTGGAAAGTGTGGTTGTGTGTTGCTTCCTGGTTTAGTCCAGACTCTTTGTGTCTTTTTTAACGCTAACATTGTGTCTGTCTTCATGCTAACGTTAAACTCGATCAGCTCTGAGACAAATGTAAATTATTATCAGATTGGACGTATTTTTACCCAGAATGTGACCTCATAGCCGCTGCATTAGATTACAATTCAATTCATTGAATTGATCCTTTTTTATCCGTTGATCGCTAATGAATCACTTCAATCTGTTGGGGTTTTGGTGTGAACACGCTGTTTCTCTCAGCTCAAAGGGAAGCGTCTGAGTTCATTAAAGTCAAAGTAAATGATCTAAATAAAGCAGAACCAAGTGGATGTGAATATGCGACATGAACTAAATAAACAGACATCTGTTGGAGCACAGCTTGAGATCGTTCCTTGTGTCTCTATGAAATGTAAAAACATGATGTTCTACATAAAGACATCTCCTTTCTGCATGAACGTGAACAAAGAGAGAGGATCCACGTCGTGAGGAGCAACGGCTGTTCGGGCTCATTTGTGGGTAAACAGAGCGTAATGAGAGCTTCAGCACCATAAAGTTTATTACAGGGAGAAGGTTTCACCACAGAGACGCAGACATGTTTGCTGATGAGCTCCGATAGCAGCGCTGCAGGATTCACTGCAGAGACGATGAAGGTCGTTCTCATGCGAGGAAGAGGAGCAGAGGTCCAGCTCTTTAACCAGCTTTCATCTCATTTCAGTTGTTTGGTTAGTTTGTTGTTTCTTATTCGATTTAAAGCCAATCAGGTCAATGAACTAAATGTGTGCCATTAAAACAACCAATCAACTCCTCTGGTTGTATAGAAGTCTATGCTTCATGTGTTAAAGCTGCATTCTCTCTCCTGACCACCAGGGGGCGACTCCTCTGGTTGTATAGAAGTCTATGCTTCATGTGTTAAAGCTGCATTCTCTCTCCTGACCACCAGGGGGCGACTCCTCTGGTTGTATAGAAGTCTATGCTTCATGTGTTAAAGCTGCATTCTCTCTCCTGACCACCAGGGGGCGACTCCTCTGGTTGTATAGAAGTCTATGCTTCATGTGTTAGAGCACCATAAAGCAGGGGATGCTTTAGGGGCGGGGCTACCAGGTGATTGACAGGTCGACACAGAGACGTGTACAACTTCTGCTGTAGCGTCTGAGGCGCGGTTGTGTTTTCAGGATGTGTAACTCGTTCAGTAGAAGCTCGGCGGGTGAAGCGAACAGTGTTTTTATGGCGGCTTCGCTCCGTTAATGAGGAACAACATCCTCGCCGGTTATCTCCGAGGTCAAACGTTCAGCCCGGCCGTAAACAGCCAGAGATCTGCTTCTCCAGCGAGAGAAGTGTGACTCTCTTCTTCTGTGGTTTAATTAATATTAGTGCGTTTTAATCTCATTACTGGGACGAGAATATGGAATTATTAATGAAGGTTTTTTTGCATTTGAAAATTACATTTCAATCTCAAACTGTGTCGACATCTGAATGTTGGCCTGTTCCTTCCTGGAACACACACACACACACACACACACACACACACACACACACACACACACACACACACACACACTAGCGACGGCCATTTCAGGGCACGTATTTCACCCGTCCAAAAACAAAATGGCCGCCGCTCTGTTCCCAGTTAAAAACATTCACATGGATCCGATCGGCCGGACGGGGAAAGTTCAGCCAGAACGCGAATAAAAAACAAGCCCCGCCTCCTCCTGGAATGCGTCGCTGCCAATCGAAGGTGTTTACTACGTCGTCAGACAACAATTAGAGCAAATAAAAAGGAAAAGGCAACAAAGGGAGCAAATAACTCGCCGGCGTCCATAAACGATGGAGAGGGGAATCGTGCAGACTTATACAGCCGCGCGTTTATGGGCCATTTTACCATAAACTTTCATTTACAATACGCTCACAGCCCCTAATACGCCCCTGTATTGGCCGCGGTGATTGTGGATAAACAGAGGAGTTGTAAAGGAACGGTAGTGCGCCGTAAAGAGCAGATAGTCCTGCAGACACTACTGGTATTCCCCCAGTACGTCCCAGTGAGGGTCACCACACGGCCAGCAGCCGCAGCCAAGACACGCAGCAGTATATTCATATTCATATATTCAGGAGGAAATACATTAAAGAAAAATAATGTAAAGGTGTTCAAACATATATTCATTAATTTAGAAAATTATAATATTGATTTATAGCATTTAAATAAATTATAACGGGCGAATAAATCCAAACAAAATATTAAATATTTCTCGAATAAATTAATATTTTATATTGCGAAATAAACATTTTTTATTACAAAACAAACACACACAAATATGTAATTAAATTGTTAAATCAATATGCAGTATGCTTTAATATATGTAATTATATATTTAATTAGACTCAGTAAATAAAAACAAACAGAAACGTTTTACAGCAGCAAAGTTTTCAGGAGAAACAAGTTTTATGAACACGACTATCAGTCAGACAGATTGTTGTCTGTAATTACAGCTCATCACACAGTAAACTATGACACACACACACACACACACACACACACACACACACAGTATTTCTAGTTGGTTCATATTACAGTCATGAAAGTAGTTTAGCTTCGGTGTATAATAAATATATACATATATAGAATATATTTGGGAACATTTGGATTCATGTTTAGATTATAATCTACTAAATCCTGTTACTGTTAAAGACAGAATGTCCTCCTTATAAACATTCCCGTTCAAAGACAACAGATCCTTCACGGTGGTGATCCATCACGTCATTGATCTCTGAGGTCTCCTGGCAGTAAAAGAACTTCAGTCTTGTCCGAGTTTAACAGGAAGTTTCAGGTCATCCAGGTTTTCATGTCTTTAAAACACGTTGGAGGTTTAGTGACCTGCTGAACTTCATCTTCATCAAGACAGTCGAGCATCATCTGCAGAGCAGCGAACGCTGATGGAGGGTTTTCTGATCATAAGGAAGCTGATATCAGGAGAAACAAATGGTCCACAGAACCTTGTGGAACACCAGGACGAACGTTGATCTGATGGATACGAGTTAAACCACTGCACGTGTTCCTTTAGAAGTGAGTCTCTGTCTGTCTGTCACACACACACACATATATATATATATATATATATATATATATATATATATATATATATATATATATATATATAAAACCTCTTCACATAAGAGAGATACAACTCACATTGATTTAGCACCTCTTACCGGCAGGTTATAAAAATTTATGTGTGTGTGTGTGTGTGTGTGTGTGTGTGTGTGTGTGTGTGTGTGTGTTACCTTTCCCCCTCATTAACCTTCGTCCTGTGATATCTTGAGGTTTCAACACATCGTTGCAGAACCTTGATTCCTTTTTCAAGTTCATGTTTAAAGTAACATCCAACTCGTCTTCATCACTTCCTTCATTTGTGTTTCATGAGTCGTCCTGAACAGTTTTATTCCTTCAGCTTTATTCTTTCAGTTTTATTCCTTCAGCTTTATTCCTTCAGTTTTATTCCTTCAGTTTTATTCCTTCAGCTTTATTCTTTCAGTTTTATTCCTTCAGCTGTATTCCTTCAGCTTTATTCCTTCAGCTTTATTCCTTCAGCTGTATTCCTTCAGTTTTATTCCTTCAGCTTTATTCCTTCAGCTGTATTCCTTCAGTTTTATTCCTTCAGCTTTATTCCTTCAGCTTTATTCCTTCAGCTGTATTCCTTCAGCTTTATTCCTTCAGTTTTATATCTTCAGTTTTATTCCTTCAGTTTTTTTTCCTTCAGCTGTATTCCTTCAGCTTCAGCTCTCATCTGTTACAGCGGAAATGCTGATCCCTCAGTGTAATCATATTAGCTTAGCATAGCCATGCTAATGTTAAATCTCCTTTTGGGTCAATTTCAGAGAAGCAGTCGTTAAAATAAACGATACAAATATTAATTCTGAATAAATATTTACATTCACGTTCGTTAGATGATATACAAATATAATAATGTAAGGTTTATTATTAAAGGTATTTATAAACATTGAGTCATGTAGTAAAAGTACACGCAGAGAGAAGTAGTGATGTTATAAACAGTTTGAACACACACACACAATTAAAGCAGCCCATCCCGATGTGCAATACTGTGTGTATGTTTTCTATATATGATTAGCTCACACACACACACACACATGAAAGCAGCCGCCGCTGTGTGTGTGTGTGTGTGTGTGTGTTTTGTAATAATCTAATAGTTTGACCTCTCACATGGAGCTTGTGACAGT
This sequence comes from Clinocottus analis, assembly GCF_023055335.1. Lineage (NCBI taxonomy): Eukaryota > Metazoa > Chordata > Actinopteri > Perciformes > Cottidae > Clinocottus > Clinocottus analis. Next base: position 17,806,650 of record NW_027175898.1, read on the forward strand.
TTAACAGCCTTTAACTGTGTGTTACTTCTCTCGGGTCAAAGGTCGTGACCCCGAGCCGCCGCGTGCTAACAACGCTAATGCTACGTCTCTGACAGCCACTGCTGAGGGGTGGACAAAATATTAGAAACACCCTTTAACAGCAGCCTCCAAAAATGTCAGAAGAGTTGAACAAAGTTGTTTTAATAACTTTAATATTATTAGAGGAACACAAACGTCTCCGTACAAGTCCTGAAGTTTTTATGAGTTTTGTGTACTGAAAGTAAAAGTACTAGTATAGTGACCGCTACACAGCGAGTTATTAAATTACAACCAAACGTTCAAACATTTAATATCAATAAAACATGTTTGAATGTTTTAATGAGTTCATTTATTTTGACCTAAATTTTAAATGAATATATAAACGTATTAAATATCAATAGCTGTAATTTCACAAAAAGATGAAAAAAAAGTCTCAAAGACAAATAAACAAAGTTTACAGTGAAAACAAAATATTAAATAAGTTAATGTTTTAATAAATAAAAACATTCTGTTAAGGAAGGAAACACTAAAGCTCTATGTTAAGATAATATTTATATAAATAACTATATAAATAAACAGTCCTGCGCTTCATTATCAGCGTCTTTATGGATTTATTGTTTTACACTGATGAGTTTACTTCAGTCAGTAAAAACACAAAAACTAAAAATATCTTCACTCAAGTGTTTGATGCACGTTATGTTTTACATTTAATATGTATTAATATATTATACTGTATATTATATTCTATTTTGTATATTATGTTCTATATTTCATGTTTTATGGCGGTTTCTGCTTCAATATCTTTATTATTTCCTCTAAAAAGAAACTACTGAGAACTATGAAATAAAATGCATAAAGAAACTTTTAAAAGTAAAGTTATTAAATAAAATAATAAATGAAGAAGCTTCGTCCCAAAGAAACAAATTATAATATATTAACAAAAGCATTTGTAAAAAGTCCTACTTTAATTTTATTTTATTTAATTAGAGTTGTGAATAATTCTGCAGAAAACTAGATTTCTCTGTTGATGAAAGCAAAATGTTTTTTTATTATTTAATATTGATTCAAATCGCAAGTGTAGATTAAATATAAAGAATAAAATATAACAGTTTGTTTCTGTCTAAAATAAATTAAAGCGATTTTTCATATTTTCATGCAAAGAAAATAAAATCTCAATAAAAAACATGTTTAATGATAATATACATTAAATGTTTAACATTAATTGTTAAATTAATTTCTATTCAAATCTAAACATATAAATTATATTAATATTTGTTTTTCATCAGTTTATTTCTTTAATTAAAATGTAATTAAGAAACAAAAATATGTCTTTAAAGAAAATGAAATGTGTGTGTGTGTGTGTGTGTGTGTGTGTGTGTGTGTGTGTGTGTGTGTGTGTGTGTGTGTGTGTGTGTGTGTGTGTCCTCAGGTGAACATTAACAGCTTAACGATCATAAAACCACTTTATGGAAAGTTTGATGGCTCGTAAACACGTTATGACTCAGAGAGAAACACCGTGACACGGAACCAGAACCCTGAGACCAGAACATAGAACCTGAACATAGAACATAGAACCATAACATAGAACCTGAACATAGAACATAGAACCATAACATAGAACCTGGACATAGAACCTGAACATAGAACATAGAACCATAACATAGAACATAGAACCAGAACATAGAACATAGAACCAGAACATAGAACCTGAACATAGAACATAGAACCAGAACATAGAACATAGAACCAGAACATAGAACCAGAACATAGAACATAGAACCTGAACATAGAACCAGAACCAGAACATAGAACCAGAACATAGAACATAGAACCAGAACATAGAACCAGAACATAGAACATAGAACCTGAACATAGAACCAGAACCCGGCGGTGGACCGGGCGTCTCCATCAGGTTGAAGATGAAACAGTGAAATGTTTGTTGAGCTGTTCTGAAGGAAACAACACAATATGTTTGTGTAACGGTGAGCACGAGAGCAGTGGCGCCTCCTGCTGGCTGGATGCTGTTACTACACCTGTACTTTACTGCAGTATTTATACATCAGATTAAGAGGTTTTTATATAATATGATGTATTATTATAGAACTTTATGAAGTCAAATGTAAAAGTACTAATACACAATGTAGAAATACTCCGTTAAACACCTGCATCCAGAAGCCTCTTGTTTATTTCATTATTTCATTATTTTTGAACAATATTCACATCAAAAATGAACCTCACGTACATGAAGTACTCACGATGCAGAATACTATGTATTGTAATACTGTATTAAATATTATAATGTCTTGATCACATGCTGCTGTAGTTTAATCTGATCATAATGTAATAATTCAGTATATTAAGTTTTAATCATCTTAAGCTGCAGAGACTTTAAGACAAGGTATGAGAATAATAATTATAAATATCATTAAAACGATATAACATGAGCAGCGTCAGGGGGTTTCCAGAAAGCTGCTTATGTGCAAACTCTGAGTCTCTGAGTGCAGAATGAGTTTTATGAAAAGCATCATCAATGGAGCCCGATATCACGAGTCACCATGACAACGGGAAACAACAGATCAACATGTTTCACAGCGATGGAGGTGCAGGTGCAGGTGGAGGTGCAGGTGGAGGTGCAGGTGGAGGTGGAGGTGGAGGTGCAGGTGGAGGTGCAGGTGGAGGTGGAGGTGCAGGTGGAGGTGCAGGTGGAGGTGGAGGTGGAGGTGCAGGTGCAGGTGGAGGTGCAGGTGGAGGTGCAGGTGGAGGTGGAGGTGCAGGTGGAGGTGCAGGTGGAGGTGCAGGTGGAGGTGGAGGTGCAGGTGGAGGTGGAGGTGGAGGTGCAGGTGGAGGTGCAGGTGGAGGTGGAGGTGCAGGTGGAGGTGCAGGTGGAGGTGCAGGTGGAGGTGGAGGTGCAGGTGGAGGTGCAGGTGGAGGTGGAGGTGCAGGTGGAGGTGGAGGTGCAGGTGCAGGTGGAGGTGCAGGTGGAGGTGCAGGTGCAGGTGCAGGTGGAGGTGCAGGTGGAGGTGGAGGTGCAGGTGGAGGTGCAGGTGCAGGTGCAGGTGGAGGTGCAGGTGGAGGTGCAGGTGCAGGTGGAGGTGCAGGTGCAGGTGGAGGTGCAGGTGGAGGTGCAGGTGGAGGTGGAGGTGCAGGTGCAGGTGGAGGTGCAGGTGCAGGTGGAGGTGCAGGTGGAGGTGGAGGTGCAGGTGGAGGTGCAGGTGCAGGTGGAGGTGGAGGTGCAGGTGGAGGTGCAGGTGCAGGTGAAGGTGGAGGTGCAGGTGCAGGTGGAGGTGCAGGTGCAGGTGGAGGTGCAGGTGGAGGTGGAGGTGCAGGTGGAGGTGGAGGTGCAGGTGCAGGTGGAGGTGGAGGTGCAGGTGGAGGTGGAGGTGCAGGTGCAGGTGGAGGTGCAGGTGGAGGTGGAGGTGCAGGTGGAGGTGCAGGTGCAGGTGGAGGTGGAGGTGCAGGTGGAGGTGGAGGTGCAGGTGGAGGTGCAGGTGGAGGTGGAGGTGCAGGTGGAGGTGGAGGTGGAGGTGCAGGTGCAGGTGGAGGTGGAGGTGCAGGTGCAGGTGGAGGTGGAGGTGCAGGTGGAGGTGGAGGTGCAGGTGGAGGTGCAGGTGCAGGTGGAGGTGCAGGTGCAGGTGCAGGTGCAGGTGGAGGTGCAGGTGGAGGTGCAGGTGCAGGTGGAGGTGGAGGTGCAGGTGGAGGTGGAGGTGCAGGTGCAGGTGGAGGTGCAGGTGGAGGTGCAGGTGCAGGTGGAGGTGCAGGTGGAGGTGGAGGTGCAGGTGCACATGAGCAGGTATTTCACTGCAAAGGCAAAACAGCTGCAGCAGTGAAGAGAGCGAGACGACCAAAAGACTGCTGCAGTCAACATTCAACCATAAGATCATAACAGCCTGTAGTTATGAATATAAGTAGGAATGAAATGTGATTTTCATGGAGGTGCAATCCAACAGGGTAAAAGCACCTGGAAGCAGCTAAAAATGAAATATAAAAACATACTTCAAAAAGGTAAGGCATATATTGCTAGGCTGTGACTGCGCCTGACTTTAATTTTAATTACATTTTTTATCATTGACTTAGACTATTAAACTAAGTAAATATTAACTCAGTGGCTACTTGAAATAGTAAATTAATCCGCTAATAAAATGTTGTTTTTACACGTCTTCTCTCTTAAAACCCCACATAGGAGACACTTCCACATTTTTATTTTATACCTATTGAAGTCATTTAAAGTTTGACGCTGCAGCAACACACACTAAAATACTCATTAAAAAACAAAGAAACATTAAGTTCTGCCCAGCCAACAGAAAGAAGGCAGAGGCCCAAGAAACAGGTGGAGAGCACCTGCACCACCTCCACACCTGACAGGTGGAGGAGCTGGCCCTCAACCAAAACAGTGGTTTTAAGATGGGAGGTCACAAATGTTGTTGAGGCTTTACAGGATGTTCTGTTCACATCCTTCCTCTCGCGCAGTGATGGAATATGTGTCCCATCTATTCCTCCTAGCCCAGCAAAATGACAGCTACTCTGAGTTCACAGCAGAATGTACATCACAATTTAAAATAATAGAATATATGATTTCTACATCAGTGACCTGCAATCCTGTGGAATTCCTCTTTGATGGTTCCAACGCAGATCAGCTGTTCTGGAACCTGATACTCCTCCTTTCTGGAATACCCCCCACGTGTTGTTTATTAATGTGATCACGTGTTGCTTATTAATGTGATCACGTGACTTCCTGAACGCCTCCGAGCGTTGTGACGCTGCACTTCCGGCTCTCGCCAGCGGGCGTCGCCCTCCAAAGATCCGCCGCTTCTGCTGCTCAGTGAAACCACAGAAGAAGAAGAAGCGCTGCGGGGGAAACATTAAAATGTCTGCTCCTAAAAGCATCCCGAAGGACGCGCAGGTACGACATGAAGCTGTTTACGGGTCTTTGATCCGGACGCCGCGGCGGGAAGCGACGCGGCGGGAAGCGACGCGGCGGGTTCCCGCTGGAACCGATCAATGCTCACCATGTTCACGATTATATGCGGGTTTATGCTAACGGGCTAGCTAGTGGGCTAACGTTAGCATGTTAGCTTAGCTAGTAGCGAGTGCATCAGTTACAGCTGAGAGGTACATGTACTTGATATTGTACTACTAAGAGGTACATATACTTTATTAACCTTCATAACGATCATTATCTCTCTCTCTCTCTCTCTCTCTCTCTCTCTGTCTCTCTCTCTCGATAGATAGATAGATAGATAGATAGATAGATAGATATCTGCAGCAGAGGAACATAGCTGTGTGCCATCAGGGTCGTGATCAGTAAGCATCCTTAGCATTAGCATACAGTAGCTTCAGAGTGTTATTGTTCCTTGTGGGGCAGTAAACATGTTGTTAACATGTTATTGACATGTTATTAACATGTTGACATGTTGACAGTGTGTTGTGGTTAGTCAGCAGGCTGTGGACTCATTGGTCCAGACACTGAGAGGAGGCGTCCACTGCTTCCTCAGCGTTGTATTATTATTATTATTATTATTATTATTATTATTATTATTATTAACATACAGAGAGTGAGCAGGTGTGTGTGGTCTCAGAGGGTTGGTTCAGTCCTGATGTTGAGCTAATGAAGCTAGCTGGAGACACATTCCTCTCTAACATCATCACTAAACACTACGAGCGTCAGCTGACGCCGACGTGAACTTCCTGTTTCACCAACGTGAACTTCCTGTTTCACCAACGTGAACTTCCTGTTTCACCAACGTGAACTTCCTGTTTCACCAACGTGAAGCGTCGCCGCGATGCCGTCCTCTACCTCACATTCATTCATTCATAACGTCTCATAATCATAATGTTTCTCCTCAGGTGATGATCCAGATCCTGAAGGACATGGGCATCACCGAGTACGAGCCGCGCGTCATCAACCAGATGCTGGAGTTCACCTACCGTGAGTACAAGTGACGATGCAGTACTTTGTGTATACATGCAGTACTTTGTGTATTCATGCAGTACTTTGTGTACCTCAGGCTACGTGACGACCATCATCGAGGACGCTAAAATCTACGCCGCTCACGCCAAGAAGTCCGGCGTGGACGCCGACGACGTGAAGCTGGCCATCCAGTGCCGCATGGACCGCTCCTTCACCTCGCCGCCGCCCAGAGACGTAAGCCGCCTCCCCCTTTTGCGTCACCCAGGGGCCAGTTGTCACAGAAACCTGGAGAAGTCATGGAATTGAAAATGGTTATTGGCATTGTTAGTTTAGAGTGGAGTGAAAGTGTACCTTGTTCTCCGTGTGCATGGTGCCTGAGGTTCCCCTGCAGAACCCTAACGTTCTCCGTGTGCTCAGTTCCTGCTGGAGGTGGCGCGGCAGAAGAACCAGACGCCGCTGCCGCTCATCAAGCCGTACACGGGGCCGCGGCTGCCGCCGGACCGCTACTGCCTCACGGCGCCCAACTACCGGCTGAAGACGGTGCAGAAGAAGGTGGGCGGGGCTAGAACCTTTTGGAACCTTTTAGAACCTTCTCTTCTGTTCTGCTGCACACACAACTTGTGTTGTTGTGGTTGCAGGTGACGTCGTCGGCCGGCAGGATCTCGGTGCCTCGCCTCAGCATCGGCGCCGTCTCCAGCCGCCCAGGCACGCCCACCCTCGGTGAGTCTGCTGGTTACCCAGAATGCACTGTGTGTGTTATTTATATATATATATATATATATATATATATATATATATATATATATATATAGTTACCAGTGACCCGTCTGCTCCTCAGGAGCCGCCTCCCTGCATCCCGCCTCCAGTAAGGCCGCCCCTCCCCCGGTGTCTCTGACGGGTCAGAGGTTCACGGTTCAGATCCCACCGCCGGCTCAGACCAGCGCCAGTAAAACCAGTAAGAGCTGCGTGGCTGTTCCACTGAGACGAGCACAGCTCTAAAACATCACCATAGTTTAACGTTTTTAAAAGTATTATTTACATCATATTTACTCAGGTTATATATATTTAATATATTTACGATAGAGATATTTTATAAGTAGTTTCCTTCAGTAAAGACATTAAAACACTTTTAGTAAGCGATGACATCACGAGTGATGTCATGCAGTTTGACCCTCCTCTCTCTCCGTCCGCAGCGTCTCCCGCCTCCAACGTGCTCATCAGTCCGTCGCTCATCGGATCCAAAAACATCCTGATCACCGCCAACATGCTGACGCAGAGCGAGAGCCTGAAGAGGAAGCACGAGGAAGAGGACGAGTACGACGCGCTATGACGAGGAGGAGCTATGACGATGAGGAGGAGGAGCTATGACAAGGAGGAGGAGGAGGAGGAGCTATGACGATGAGGAGGAGGAGGAGCTATGACGATGAGGAGGAGGAGGAGGAGGAGGTGGAGGAAGATTCGGCCTTGTTATCCGTAACATAATCTCCTCTCTAACACTCAGCTGTTCTCATCAGAACCTCGTTGAGGATCTAGAAGCCAGAAGAGCAGCAGTCTGACCAGAACCAGAACCAGGACCAGAACCAGAACCAGGACCAGAACCAGTCTGCATCCAAACTGAACATCTGATTTTCAATAAACCGTTAAAAAAAACTTCCTGTGTTTTTTTTGTTTTTTAAAGAAACATGTCAATATTTTAAAAACTACATTTGTAGTGAAAGCTGCTGAACTGCATTCTGGGAAATAAGAGATCCAGAGTCAGGAACCGATTTAAACTTTTAACCTGACGGACGACAAGCTCAAGTTCTCACGACAATAAAGATGATGTCATCATGAAAACATGACGTCTTGTATTGTCTGTAAAGCTCGTATAGTAAATACATTCATTACCTCACGATGACGTCATCACCGTGTCTCCATAAGGATGACATCATGACGTCATGGCGGCTCCTCCCTCCGGCTGCAGGACGCCACAAGAACGAGTCGCTGCGTCTGTTAGTTCATTTTTTACTTTAATAATAAAAAGAAAACTAAAATAAAAATCTGAAAATAAAAAACACACATGGCAGAAACAGACAGTTGGATGGCTATGAGCATAACCATGGTCACATGATACAACAATAACAACAATAATAATAATAGTCACCATAATAATAATCACCAGAAGCTGAATCATATCTTCCTGTTAGGGGGCGTGGCACTTGTCAAAATATATTTCACACTCAGCAAAACGTCACCCCACGAACACACGAACAACCAGAAGCTCAGCAGGAAACAGGAAACAGGAAGCAGGAAGCATGCTTCTTCTTCTTCTGCGTCTTTAATGACGACGGTTTGGCAGTTTGAAGAAAAGGAAAAAAAAAAGAAGCTCAAAGTCTCTTTTTGCTTTTCAGAAAAGAAACAAAACAAAATAAAAGAGGTTCAGTCCATCAAAGAGCTCCAAGTGACGGGAACCAGCTGGGACCTGAAGGTTCTGATGGTTCCACTGGTTCTAATGGTTCTGAAGGTTCTGATGGTTCCACTGGTTCTGATGGTTCCACAGAACGGGGTCACAAGAAGACGTCTGGTCGAGGAAAGTCCTTCATGAGACGAGGAAATATGAAGTAAAGATGAGGAAGAGGAGGGTGAGGAAGAGGAGCTGGAGGGAACTGGTGCTGCTGGTTTCTAGAATCAAATCTCTCGTTGACTTTGTGGCACTTTTTATAATTCGTCCGTTTCTTCACGACGAGAAAAAATAAAATTGTAGAAAAAAGAAAAGTTTCAATTTTTTTCTGCTGAAAAGAAAAATGAAATAAAGTCGTAAAGTTTATTTAGTGAAAACATTTTGTAGTTTTATTCTGAAGGTTCAAATATAATAAATAAGATTTAGATTCAGAATGTTTGAGGAGAAAATAAAAGACAAAAGATAATTATATTTATTAAATATTTTAAATGACTTCATGGAAAAAAAACATGAAATCTAAAAATGTTAAACGAGAAATATTTAGTTTTTCTTTTTTTCTTTAAATGAAATATTAATTATTAATGTTGATATTTGTCTTTTTTTAGAGATTGCAGAAGAACATTTTATACAATATAATGATGTAATCAGGTTATTTATTTATTGTTTGGCAAAACAAAACATAGAAAAAGCTGCAACATGAGATGAAGGCACGATGTTTACTAAACAACAAACAATCAAAGTGCATTCTGGGTCGAATAGTGAGAGACGAACCAACGACCAGCAGCAGCGCTTCCCTTTGACCAGCTGGTCCGACCGGACGCTCTGATTGGTCCTCACATTCACTCACATTTATAATTATGAATATCTATAATTATAAATAAATGTGAATATAAATTACCTACAATGGCCCTCAAAGCGTCTACTTCCTGTGTGGGCGGGGCTTATGTGTTTAAACAGATTCTTTAAATAAAGTTTGTCGACGCTGGAATATTTCTTTCAAAATAAAACGAGGACAACAAATGTTTTTACAAGATGGCCGACAGAGCTGAGAGCGGATGCTGGTAAAGTGTGTGTGTGTGTGTGTGTGTGTGTGTGTGTGTGTGTGTGTGTGTGTCTCTAACACCTCTTCTTTTCTTCCGTTGTAAATATATATTCTGTTTGTACAACGCGCATTCAACCAAACAAAGATTTTCAAAGTAAAAGCGGACGAGCGCTGCTGCAGCTTTTAGTTTGTAGGCCTCGTCCTCCAAACATTCCTTCTGTCCTGCAGCTGCTCACATGTCGCTTCACCCTCAGCGGGAAACAAACAAACAAACAAACGGAAAGAGAGCGACGAGGAGGAGGAGACAGGAAGATGAGACGAGAGGAAGAACACACAGGCTCCTCCCACTCCGTCCACCAGGGAATGCACCGCGTGCGTGTGTGTGTGTGTGTGTGTGTGCGTGTGTGCGTGTGTGTGCGTGTGTGCGTGCGTGCGTGTGTGTGTGTGTGCGTGTGTGTGTGTGTGCGTGTGTGTGTGTGTGTGTGTGTGTGTGTGTGTGTGTCCTAGCAGTCCTCGTCCTTGTCGTCCACGGCTCCTTTGAGTCGCAGGCGGGCGAAGTCCTCGAAGACGAAGTCGTCATCCTGAGAGACGCTGCTGAGGGCACGAAGACACGCGTCACACTGCTGCAGCGGGGGGACTAGTAGTACAGTATATAGTACTAGTACTACAGTATATAGTACTAGTACTAGAGTATAAAGTATTCTGTTACAGCTAAAGTACTAATACTAGTGTATAAATACTCACTTTGTGTCAAATTCTATCAAATTGGTGTCGATGGGAGGATCCATCTCTGGAACAGCTGTAACACACACACACACACACACACACACACACACACACACACACACACACACACACACACACACACACACACACACACACACACACACACGTCATAAATGTGGTAAACATAAAGTTGAAATGGTGGGAGGAGCCAGCTGCATTGTGGGAGGAGTCACCTGACTGCGGGCGGGACAGCGGCGGCTCCACCGGCTTCGGGTGCATCAGGATGAACGGCAGCTCCACCGACACGTCTCTGCAAGGAAACAACAGCAACACGTCAATCCAACAGGAAGTCACCTCTCTGTCCACTTCCTGTTTGCATCAACACGGAGTTCTGAACTGAATCTCAACAGGAAGTGATCTC
>NW_027175898.1:17822304-17824804 GCF_023055335.1 Clinocottus analis
TCAGTTCTCGGACAAACTCCACGTCGTGGTCGAGGCGCTCCGGTTCCTCGTCCACGCCGCGGCCCTCCGGCTCGTCCTCCGGCTCGTCCTTGCAGACCCAGGAGGAGCCGGAGAGCTCGCCGGGCAGCTGGACGGCTCGGTCCAGGTAGCCTCCCGTCCGACCGCTCTTTGCGGCGATTGCGACGACCTGCGAGGCGACGGCCCAGGCGAACTCCACCTTCCTGTCCGTGCGGGAGCTCAGGTCGAAGTTGTAGTCCAGGATCTCGTACAGAGCGGGGACGTAGCGGTTGCAGTTGCGCTCCACGTAGCGGTGCATCTCCAGCAGGACGCCCCTCGTCAGCGCTCGCAGGTCCAGTTTGGGTTTGGCTTCCCGTTGGAAGCCGACATCGAGGTCCAATCCGATCCCTTGGCAGAAGCGGTAGCCGGAGACCTTTCCTTCGGGTTCCGCTGCCTGGCCCTCCGAGCCGGCGGACGGCGGCGAGAGACCGTCCAGCGGGACGACGGAGTTCAACCACCGATTTACTTTGGGTGACGCGGTCTGCCCCTTCATCACGCTCTTCTGGGTGGCGTACCACCTGTTGATCACCTGCGAGGCCTCCGTCGAGCCACTCTGCAGATCTATGTCGAAGTTGTGCTCCAGGACCTCGTTCACGGTCTGGCGGACGCAGCCGCACAGCTCCCTGACGAAGGAGAACACTTCCAGCACGGCGCCGATGGTGAAGACCGCGAGATCGAGCTTCTGGCTCGCCGGACGTGCCTCCGCAGACCAAAGGTCCAGGCCGATCCTCTCGCAGAACGGATGCGGGTCCTGGGTCTTGGCCGAGGCCGGTGGGTCCGCGTCCGTCTCTGCTTCCTGTCCGGTTTGAAAGTCGCCGGTCACGTCCACCATGTTGTAAACCTCCGGGAACACAAAGGGGCTCTCCAGGAACTCCTCCTTCCATCTGTCCTGGTCGCTCCGGAGGACCTTCTCCTTCGTTATCATGTAAAATATGAAATTCCGCCGCTGCAGCTCGTCTTGGAGGAGGAGGTTGAAGTTGTTGTCCAGGATCTCAAATAGGAAACTGCGTAAACTCTTTGTCATCGCAGTCGCAAATTTACAAACCTCCCACAGTACCCAGTTGGTGAGGAGTCGCCGGGGCAGGTTTTGTCGACCGACCGCGGCCACGTTGAAGTCCAGACCTCGCTCTCTGCAGCGGGAGAACGGGTCGTTTGCTTGGCTGGACTTCAGGATCTGTTTGCAGCGAGCGGCTCGTCTCGTCCACAGCTTCCGGCTCGGCGTCGTCACGCCCTCGTGCTCCCGTCCGTCTTCGGAAAACAGGTCCGAGACAGCGTTCGGTGGACCGATGGGAGGCGACCGAGGGCCAGGGGCGACGGTCTGAGGCGAGATGAACACTTCCTCCTCCTCTTCCTTCACCACCACCATCAAGTCTTCCGGTCCGGCCTCCAAATCCGACTGCGTGTCCGTCTCAGACTCGACGGGGCACATGTACGAGAGGTCCCCTCGAGCGTGGAGATCTTCGGCGTCCTCAGCCGCAAGCCTCTGCGACTCCCTTCTGTTGCCGGCCACCGCGAGCTCTTCCGGTTCCCGGCCATTGGCGTCGCTTACCTTCTTACGCTTCTGCCCCCGCTTCTGGGCGTGGACTTGAAAGGGCTCCTTCCTGAAGGCGTCGCGGTCCTCGGTGGTCAAGCAGGTGTTCTTCCTCTCCGTCGCCTTGACCAGCTGCAAGCGAAACAGCACCTTATCCATCTGGTGAGCGAAGTTGTGCTGGACCAGGTCCACGACGATGCCGGTGTGGGTCCCGCAGAGCACCCTGGAGAAGTCGAGCAGCTCCAGCATCACACCGTTGGTCGCCCGGTCGGGGCTCAGTCTGTCTTTGCGTGCGCAGCCTGGTCGCACCATCAGAGTCACGCCGAGCTCTTGGCAGAACGGGTAGGCGCCGGCGCATAACTTCACCCAGATGCGTCCTCGCTTCCTCAACATGAACACGGACCCAGTCGTCTCGGTGGACCCGCTTGTCTCGGTTGTCTCGATGGACCTTGTTGTCTCAGTTGTCTCGATGGACCCGGTTGTCTCAGTTGTCTCAGTTGTCTCGATGGACCCGGTTGTCTCAGTTGTCTCGGTGGATCCGGGCGTCTCGGTGGACACGGTGGACCAGGGCATCTTGATGGACCCGCTTGTCTCGGTGGAACCGGGCGTCTCGGTGGACCCGCTTGTCTCGACGGACCCGGGCATCTCGGTGGACCCGGGCATCTCGGTGGACCCGCTTGTCTCGGTGGACCCGGGCGTCTCGATGGACCCGGGCGTCTCGATGGACCCGGGCGTCTCGATGGACCCGGGCATCTCGATGGACCCGCTTGTCTCGGTGGACCCGGGCATCTCGGTGGAACGGCGGCCATCCGAGAGGACCGAACTGTCCACCAGCTTGTTCCTCTTCGGGTAGTAGCGCCCCGGGCCCCGGGCCGTCGCGGCCATTGCGGCAGCGAGGTCCGGAAACAGAAA
>NW_027175898.1:17829804-17844804 GCF_023055335.1 Clinocottus analis
GAGGACAACAACAACAACAACAACAACAACAACAACAACAAAAACTACAGACGTGGTGCGTTCACGCGTCAACTTGAACTTGAGTGTCGCTTTCCTTCGCGAGGATTCCCGGCTTTATAAAGACTCCTGCGCGTGACGTATGTTGCCAAATATGGCGGGGCGGAAAGCCCATATTTGGCCCGAGCGGGGTGAACAGCCAGCCGCGTCATCGCTTCCTCGAGCCTTATTTGGGCGCTTTCCTGTCGGACTGCTGATCCGGATCGTAAAAGTGCACAAATGTAATCACATTTGTGTAGTTAATGTAGTAAAAGTACACAAACATGAACAGCCTCATGGAGGTAAAGTCCATGTAGTGAAAGTGGTAAAAGTACTCAGATGTGCTCAGCTTCATGTAGTTAAAGTGTTAAAACTATTGTTAAATGAATTAATAAAGGAGATACTATGTGAGTCTACCTCATGAACATTTCGTACATGCTGCAATAAATGAAATACATATCCGAAGAAAGACGCATAGTGTTTTTATAAACACATGAGCGTCACGGTAATGTCATGGTGTAAATATTAATAACTTCAGCGTCATCGTCCTCGAGACTGGAGACTTGTTGTTATGTGGTCACGTGTCCAGTCAGATAGCACGGGGGATTAGCTCAGATGGTAGAGCGCTCGCTTAGCATGCGAGAAGTAGCGGGATCGATGCCCGCATCCTCCAGAGCTTTTGACCGGTTTTGTTCTTATTTTATGTGCTGTTTAATACTATATGATCTATTGTTGAGTATTAGTCTCAGGTTTAATTAAAAAACTTGTGTGGTTGATACTAATAGAGATGACTTATTCAACACTTCCTGTTGGTTCTGATCTTCAGGCTGCTTGTAGTTTACAGATCACGTTTGGATTCATTCATGTGTGTTTATGAATCTATATGTTTGTAGAAATGTGCGTGTATCTGCATCCTACTACTGGTTTTGATACGTTGTCCTGTGCGGCTGAAAACACGTTGCCCTCAGTACCTCGTCACGTGTCCTGTCAGACTGCACCGGGGGATTAGCTCAGATGGTAGAGCGCTCGCTTAGCATGCGAGAGGTAGCGGGATCGATGCCCGCATCCTCCAGATCTTTTGACTGGCTTTGTGTTTTGAAAAGGTTTTGACCCAAATGTTGTTCCATCTGTCACGTGACTGCTCACATTAGTTGACATCTGATTGGTTGAAGCCTCCTCTCTCCTCCTGAAGCATCATCGTTCCTTCCTTAGTCTCCTATCTCCTTCCTTATCTTCCTCACTCCTTCCTCAGCCTCCTCACTCCTTCCTTCTCACACCTTCTGCAGGAGACAAGGAGACACGAGGAGGAGAAAGGACAGCTTCTGACTGAGAAACTTGTTGAAATTAATAGTTTTTAGTGGAACGAGAATATTTACTAATGTCAATAAACTGATCAGATATCTGTGTGTGTGTGTGTGTGTGTGTGTCACAATCTAAAAGCAGCTGTTGTTCTTGAGGCTGAATGCCGACACGACCCAGCTTTGTTCTATTTCTGCTGCAGGAGTCATGGTGCTAATAAAGGAGGTGAACACACACACACACACACACACACACACACACACACACACACACACACACACAGTGTATATAAGCAGCAGACTGCAGCCTCCCTCATCAGACCCAGCAGCATGTTGAGTCTCAGCAGATCTCAGCCGTCCTTCACCATGCGGCCGCTCCTGGAGCCCGGCTGCTGGCTGCTGGAGGCCATGCAGCGCATGGAGGTCATGGATGTCATGGAGGCCATGCAGCGCATGGAGGTCATGGATGTCATGGAGGCCATGCAGCGCATGGAGGTCATGGAGGTCATGGAGGCCATGCAGCGTATGGAGGTCATGGATGTCATGGAGGCCATGCAGCGCATGGAGGCCATGCAGCGCATGGAGGTCATGGAGGCCATGCAGAGGCTTGTCCAGGAGGCCGGCCGGCCCTGGTCCCAGAGGGGGGTCTTCGCCCTCCTCCTGGACGCAGACCACTTCTGCCCGGAGGAGCTGTCCGTCACACAGGCGGGGCGGAGGCTGCAGGTCCAGACCCCCAAGGAGAGAGCGCTGCATGATGGGAAGGAGAGGCTGGTCCCCATCAGGCTCACTACGGACCCGGCCACCTCCTCCTCCTCGTCCTCTTCATCCTCCTCGTCAGAGAGCAGCACTGCTGAGAAGAACTGAGCGGAGTGAAGCCTCTCGTCTGTTCTCCTATCTTTGTTCACATTAAGGATCTTGTGTTTTGTTTCTCGACTATTTCAATAACTATTTTATTCCGATCAATAAACCAATGTATGAGGATGTATCACACTATTTCTATAGCTTCATAAAAATGGAACTTTATCCTAATGTTCATTTTATTTATTAATAAATAGACTTGTTTGACTGGAACCTCATTAAATTGAGACGTTATGATTTTAATGTTCATATCTAATGCTTTCATTCACTTGACTCTCTCAGGAGGTCCTGACTCACGCATGTTCAACTTCTTTGTAATATCACGATCTTTCTCTAAGAAACTCGCCACAATAAAACACAGGACACCAGTGTTCCCCTTTCTTTGTAAAATAATTCTCAATAAACTTAATTTATTCACAAACTGCTTCTCAAATTGGCTCGTCGTCGTCTTTCTTTTTTAATCACATACAATAAAAAACATTTCTAAAAGACGAGAGATGTCCAGTCTCTCCGCTAACTTTGTACAACTCCTCCGTCCTCCGGCTTCTTTTATTTTAGTTTTTTTTTTAAACACGATGCGTTCATGGCCTCAGACATCCGGTCAGACATATGAAGAGAAAACACCGTAACGTAAAGAACAGAGGGACGCAGAGCCGACAGCTCCGACAGCTCCGGACGCTTCTTCGTTTGTCTTTTTCAGGTTTGGATTTACAGAATAAGAGAATATGTTCAGTTAAGGCTTCACGTCTCAGCAGGAACACAGCAGCCAATCAGGAGCCAGTGTGGAGCGGAGCGCTCGATTACGAGGCGGTGCGGGGACACGGAGCTGTGTGAGTGTGTGTGTGTTACGGGGACAATGTGTGTGTGTGTGTGTGTGTGTGTGTGTTACGGGGACATAGTGTGTGTGTGTGTGCGTGTTACGGGGACAATGTGTGTGTGTGTGTGTGTGTTACGGGGACAATGTGTGAGTGTGTGTGTGTAAGTGTGTGTGTGTGTGTGTGTGTGTGTTACTGGGTCTGGTTGGTTGTTCCTTACCTCTCGTAGACAACACTTGAAGTTAACACGCTAGCTCGTAGCTAAGGTTCGCCCCGTCTTAAAGGAACAGTACTGTTTGGGCCTGTCGTCTTCATGCTCAGAACAACGCTGTTCCTTTAAGAGCTCACGGACGTGTTTTGAACCCGGTGGACGATGAGCTGCGGCACCACAGAAGAAGAAGACGCCATCGTTCACAAAGTGAAACCAAGACGAGAGTTTACCAGCAAAGGCGTTGCGTTCACTCGTCTGAGAAAACCTTATTGAATCGTGGCTGCGAGGCATTCAGGGACAGTTGGACGTCCGAGCTCAGAGAGCGGTCTGAAGCTCCTGTCGACCGCTTGTCTCTTGGGTTTCAGTCGCGTTTTCATTCCTCCGCAGCAGAAAACATGACCTCAGACGCCCAAGTGTCCCTGAACGCGTCACCAACACCTTGAGAGTCGGTGCTTCTCGGTTTCTCAGCAGCAATTTTTGGGCAAAAACTACAAACCCGATTCCCACGAGACGCAGCGTGAGGCTACAGAGATCCCAGAATGCTTTGGGGCACATCCACACGTGATATTTCATCTTCTGTGGAAGTGTGAAACAAACCCAACGTGCAGCTCTTCTTTTAGTGACTTTCAAGCAGAACGTGGGAGAACGTACCATGAAGAATAAATGAAACAAACATAAAACCTTCTGGTGGTTCTGTGACTCTCCAGATTTAACTATTCTTCTGAGGACGACGTACAGGAAGAACTCAAAGCGTTCAGAACTTCTTCTACTTTATTAAAACTACTTTAGATTAAAGATGAAGAATCACTTCCTCAAACGTTCTCTTCATAAACTGTGATTTCAAAATAAAAGCAGTTTGAAGTGTTTCCTGTGAGGTAACGAGAGAATAACAGACGTGAGTGATGAAGAGGAGTCTTCCTCACCAAAAACCTTCTAACCCCTCTTCCTCTTCTTCTGTGGTGCTGTGACATCTGGGACGTAAATAAATAAATAAATAAAATAAATAACACAATCTGGATTCAAACTGAAGTCACATGACCACCAGGAGTTGATGTCACTCACACACACACACACACACACACACACACACACACACACACACACACACACACACACACACACACACGTGAACAACAGCATCAGTGGCTACCTGCCCTCAGTGAAGTCTGACAGGACGACGCCGCCAATCAGCAGCCGACCCTGAACGCATCGCCACGACCAGCCACATGACCGTGTGTGTGTGTGTGTGTGTGTGTGTGTGTGTGTGTGTGTGATACAAACAGAATGAACGATGATGTCAACTATCATGATGGATTATTGTTATTGTTATTGACAAACACAACAATATTAATCTGTGTGATTGATTTAAACTGAATTATTGATGTTTTATTGTGAAAGGGTCACTTCACCTGATAGAAACACACCTGCGGCTGAAGACCTTAAAGAATCGCTGCATGAGGGTCATTAAAGTGGAAAGTAAGTGCTAAGAACATTGATAAGAGATGAGGGTTCTCGTCCTGATCAATATAAATATTAAGAAACAAAATCCTCAAAAATCAGCTGCCAACGTTCTGACCGTGAGATAACGCGTATAAATACTGCTCTGTGATATTAGTACACGGTGGGGTTCAGAGACGATGACATCGTCACATTCTGAGGCTGGTAACTGGAGCGATGACGTCATACTTCATGATGTCATCACTCAACGTGCTGCCGATGTTTATCCATCGCTAGTTATTAAACTACACTTACGAGGACTTCCAGGCTCCGCCTACTTCTACCTGTGTTTGAGGCTCCGCCTACTTCTACCTGTGTTTGAGGCTCCGCCTACTTCTACCTGTGTTTGAGGCTCCGCCTACTTCTACCTGTGTTTGAGGCTCCGCCTACTTCTACCTGTGTTTGAGGCTCCGCCTACTTCTACCTGTGTTTGATCTCAGGTGAACTGACCCTTTACTTCCTGTGAGGTTGTGTCTGGCGTCGTGGTGCATCGTCGTGGCGATCAGCGTGTCAGGTCGGCGCTGCGGCCTCGTCGGACTGAAGAGTGGAACAAAGGCCCAGCAGCGGTCTTGGGTACCGGTCCGGTCCGGGGTACCTGGTGACTGAAGGTCACTTCCTCTTCTTCGCGGCCGGCAGTCACATCATCGCCGTCGTCGTCAGCGTTCAGCTCACCCGATGAGAGAAGGCGTTGTTCCTGAGAGCCTTGCTGATTGGTGGCAAGGAGGCGCGGGGGCGGGGCTTGAGGGGGCGGGGCTTGAGGTGGGTCCAAAACCAAAAAAACAACGGAAACAGAGAACAGCCTTCATTTCCCAACGCCTCAGTTCTCTTCTATCAAGTTCAGGTCCAGTTCTGTACAGTCCCTCTCGAACACCGCCTGCTGCGCCGCCTCGCGCTCCCCCGCCTCCTCTTCCTCCTCTTCTCCCTCTTCGTCCTCCTCGTGGCACTCTTCGTCGCTCTCGCTAAGCGGCCCGATGCTCGTCCGGCCCAGACACTCGGCCGGCGAGCACGAGCCCCGAAAGTCACTCATGAAGGAGTCCGAACCCATGAAGACGTCACCGCCACAGGAGAGACGACCAGCACGCTCCAGAACCTGAGGGTCCATGCTGCGGGTCTGAGGGGGGGAGAGGGAGAGGAGGGAGAAGGAGAGGAGGAGGAAGAGCAGAAGTGTTGTTGAGTCATGTTTGAATCTGCTTCATAGACACAGGTCACTGGTTGCCATGGTGAAGGGCAGAACGATGCATGAACACCAATAAACTCTTTTTAAAGTTTTAACGTGAAATCATTTCTCTGGTTTCAATACGAGGAGCTGAAACCTCTGAGACTCTCCAGGACGCGGCTGGGCCGGCGGTTGGAGTCCGGTTACCTGGGTCATCTTGGTGAAGTCCAGGACGGGCCTGGCACAGGGCCGGTCCGGGTCGCGGCGCCTCTTCAGACCGGGTTTGAGCAGCAGCAGGTCGCAGGGCTGCGAGTGGCAGCGCGGCAGCTGAGGCGGCAGACTGCGCCGCAGGGAGGACGGCGTGCTGCAGGCCGAGGACGGCGAGGCGGGCACCGGGCAGCCCCCCGCCGCCGCGGCCGCCGCCGCAGACGCGGCCGCCGCCGCTGCCGCCGCCACCACGGCCGAGCAGCTCGGCGGCCGCGGCGCCATGTGGCTCGGCACGGGGTGCGGCGGCAGGAAGGTGGAGGCGGAGTCTCTGATGAGCACGGGGGAGAGCGAGAAGCGCCTCTGAGGAGGGGGAGGCGGGTGCAGGGGCGAGGGCGAGGAGGAGCAGGAGGACGGCGAGGGGAAGAAGCAGCAGCAGGCTCCGCCCCCCGCCGCCGCCTCGCTGGGGTCCCAGGGAAAGCTCCAGGGCAGCGGCGAGTCCGGGGACAGCGCCAAGCTGAAGAAGGTGGGGCTGGACGAGGAGTGCAGCGACGAGTTCAGGGAGGAGCTGGGGGCGCGGAGCGGGCAGGCTCCGCCCCCGGCCACGCCCACCCCTATACCGCCCCCGGCCGCCGCGGCCCCTCCCCCGGCTCCCCCGTGGCACTGCTGGCGGCTGACGGGGGTCCAGACCCGCGAGGCGCTGGGCCTCCAGGTGTAGCGGCAGCGCGACAGGTCCTCGGGCACCGACAGCGAGCGGCAGTGCCGTTTGGGTGGGGGCGGGGGCGGCGCCGGCCCGGGGCCGGGGGGCGGCGCCGGCGCCCCGGGGAGCGACAGCTCAGACGCCGATGTGCTGGGCGCCAGCGGCCGGTGCTGCTGCTGCAGGTGAGAGGGGGCGGCGTCCAGGGGGTCGCCCCCCTCCTGCAGGTGAGCATCCGGGGGCACCAGGGGCACGGGGCCGGGGGGGAAACTAGAGCTCAGTAACCCCCCCTGCAGGCCGGACTTGGAGGGAGGGCAGAGCTGCCAGTAGCTGCTCTCTGAGAGGACACAAGAGCAGATTACTGACAGGAACACCGGGCTCTGACAGGAGTTTGAGTCAGTGGAAAGCCATTAAAACGCAGAGGTCACCATGTGTCAGAATCTGCGTTAACGCAGGTTCTGACACATGGTGACCTCTGCGTTTTAATGGCTTTCCACTGACTTTAACCCAAATGTCCATGAGTGAGCGGATGGACCCGGTATAAAAGGACCTCTATGATGACATCATCACGTCACAAAGCACTCACCAGGCATCAAGCCATCTGGGGGCCAGCACTCGGCGAGGGGTTTCGGGTCCAGCAGGGACTGAAACACCAGAAGAAGAGTTCAGACAGGGATGAATGAATCCTGACAACGCGAGACAGACGGAGCCGTTGGAAAAGCATTGAACAACAAACATTTGATGCTGAATATGAATCAGACTGCAATGAGGAGGGAGCGAGGAGATTTCATTGGGAGTATTGAATATTTACAGATGATTCTGCAGGGAATGAAAAGCAAAATAAAAGTGAAAGTGACACATGTGAAAGAGCTTTACAATCCTAGATGGAAACACGACTCTGCTGCTCAGAAGACGCTCCAGCTGACTCCTGCTCAGCCCAAAGTACAACTGGAAGCTCTCGTCATCCAGACACAGCTCGTGGATAGTTATTCGCCGTAATCTCTTTAAAAAATTAAATAAAAAACGCCCGGGAAGTTTTTGTGGAGGAGATTTTTAAGCGGCTGGTCCTCTGTGATCGGCCCCTCACCTCAGAATCTACCTCCTCATTAACGGAAGCGTTAGCTAATAACTTTGCACCGGAGCGTTAGCTACCTGTGCTCGCTCTCTGCGTTAGCCTGCTGGCTAACGTCGCGTTCTCTCCTGCTGTGTTCAATGACTCAATTCATCAAGCTGTAGCTAACGTTAGCTAAGTCCATGTCAACAGAGCTCCTGGGTAACTTAACTTAGATCTACCATCAAATATTATATTACCATGCACTGGTGCTCCATTCTGGCACGCACATCTGTTCAGTTCACTGAATATAAACACCCCCCCCAAAAAAAACCTCATTGAATCTACACGATTCACGTAGGTCACCTATTTTGGTTTCAAAACGGCGAATTTCGCCGAAAGGTGAGAGATTTTCATGCCTGTGTTCAAGGTGGAAGACATGAAGTGAACCTGGAGGAGTTAAGGCTCCAGAGCTTCTTCACAGCGCTCCAGAGCTTCTTCACAGCGCTCCAGAGCTTCCTCACAGCGCTCCAGAGCTTCTTCACAGCGCTCCAGAGCTTCTTCACAGCGCTCCAGAGCTTCCTCACAGCGCTCCAGAGCTTCTTTACAGCGCTCCAGAGCTTCTTCACAGCGCTCCAGAGCTTCTTCACAGCGCTCTAGAGCTTCAGACAACAGGTTGGGCCCTGAGGAGTGACAGCAGCAGTTCCTCAGACTCACCTGACAGACGTCCCCTGGCGGAGCAGGGTCACCTTCCAGAGTCTGCTTCCTCAGGCTCTCCAATAGCAGCCTGACCACAGCATGGTGGCAGGGGGCGGGGCCAAGGGGGGGCACGGGGGGCGGGAGGGGGAAGGGGGAGGAGGAAGAGGAGGGAGGGGAGGGCCACAACCGCTTGGCTGTCCGGCCGTTTGGTCTGTCGGAGGAAGAGGGGAAGGGGCCTGAGACTCCTCCTCCTCACCTCAGGTCTAGTTAGCCCCGCCCACTATCACAAGGACATCGCTAATCAGCTGTTGCTGCCACACCTGGAGAGGAAGGAGAGACATCATATTAACCACTCGAACTGAGAACAACATGTTCATGGATCACTTCTGTTAAACCAGCGCAGCTTTTCTAGCTTCACGGCTCACCGACCAATCACACGCCTTGTAAATCATCTCATGTGATGCTACTCTGCCAATCACACGTGTGTATTCCTATAAGCCCCGCCCTAGACTCAAGTGAGCTGTTCCAGTGGTTTAATAACCCGTTCACCATGTCTCCTAGAGGCCCATGCCCCCTTTTTATGATAAATAGATAGAACATATTATAATATATATATATATATATATATATATATATATATATATATATATATATATATATATATATATATATATGGCAGCCTTTCTCCAGGTAGAACCCTGGGAGACCCAAGTGTTACTGGTCCTACTGGTACTAGTGGTGACCCTGGTACTTGTGGTGCTAGTGGTGATACTGGTACTAGTCGTACTAGTAGTGATAATGGTACTAGTGATGCTAGTGGTGATAGTGGTGCTAGTGATGCTAGTGGTGATACTGGTACTAGTGATGCTAGTGGTGCTAGTGGTGATACTGGTGCTAGTGATGCTAGTGGTGATACTGGTGCTAGTGATGCTAGTGGTGATACTGGTGCTAGTGGTGATACTGGTGCTAGTGATGCTAGTGGTGATACTGGTGCTAGTGATGCTAATGGTAATACTGGTGCTAGTGGTGATACTGGTGCTAGTGATGCTAGTGGTGATACTCATGCTAGTGGTGATACTGGTGCTAGTGGTGATACTGGTGCTAGTGGTGCTAGTGGTGATACTGGTGCTAGTGATGCTAGTGGTGATACTGATGCTAGTGGTGATACTGGTGCTAGTGATGCTAGTGGTGATACTGGTGCTAGTGGTGATACTGGTGCTCGTGATGAGAGTGGTGATACTGGTGCTAGTGATGAGAGTGGTGATACTGGTGCTAGTGATGCTAGTGGTGATAATGGTACTAGTGATGCTAGTGGTGATACTGGTGCTAGTGATGCTAGTGGTGATACTAGTGCTAGTGGTGATACTGGTGCTAGTGGTGATACTGGTGATACTGGTGCTAGTGACGATACTGGTGCTAGTGATGCTAGTGGTGATACTGGTGCTAGTGGTGATACTGGTGCTAGTGATGATACTGGTGCTAGTGATGATACTGGTGCTCGTGATGCTGGTGGTGATACTGGTGCTATTGGTGATACTAGGGTTAAACACGTGGGTCGCTGGGTAAATAGGTTCGTGGGGCTGTCTGGCCTGTTTGATGCCGGACTGAGGCCGCCGCTAGCTTGTTGCTAACATATCCCATTGTTTTCAACGGAAGATGCTACCGCGCTGGAGCAGCGGCTCCCCCCCCGTTTGAATGATCAATAAATGTGTCGGTGGATTATTTTATTTTGTGGACTAATAATAAATCAGACGCGTGGCTTCAAAGCCGCCGCTTGAGTCACCCGGACACTTACACACAACAGCATCTCGTTATCGCTCTCAAGGTCGGAACAATAAATTCAGCCATTTTGCTGCTTGAAACAAAAAAAAAAAACCGCGGAGAGGATTCTGTCCCCTCTGCGGAGAGCCGGACCCTCGCGCTGCTCAGGCCGGCAGGCTCCTGGCGCAGGGTGCGGGGCCACCGGGGGAAGCTCCCCCCGGTAACCGGGATCTCATCTACCAGGGCTAAACTGACCTGCCGTTAGAGAGCAGCGGCACGCTAGCAGCGGTAAACTTAGCAGCGGCGGGCTAGCAGCGGCGAGTTAGCAGCGTTAGCAGCAAAACAAACCCTGGAACGAGACCTGGGTCGTCCCGGTCTCCTCCTCCATCTCCTACCGGAGAGAAAGAACCCAGATAACCCTTCCCGGGCTCGGGACCTGCCGCGGGGACGACCGGTCCGGCCTGTGAGGAGGGGAAACGCCGCGGGGACGCTGCGGTGGGACGCGGGGATCCTCCCGCAGCGTCCCCGCAGCTCGCCCACTAAACCGGGTCCCGCTCAGCCGGCCGGCGCGCTTACCTTCTCCGGTGGGCCTGCAGACGCTCCTCGGCTGCTTGACCCAGTAATCACGAGCCCCGCGGTGTGGGGGGGGAAGTCCGGACTTTAGGCGCGCGCACACGGGCCCGGGTCCGGGGTCGAGCGTCCTGCTGGTCTCGCGCTCCAGACGGCCGCACGCATTAAAACATGATAATACGGGATCTGCGCGCACACGCCCGTGAGCGGGAGGCATTCATAAATAACATTTACGGTGCCTAGGAGGAGGCGGGGGCGGGGCTACACCGCATCACCGCACGGCCCCGCACGGCCACGCACGAGCGCGCAGGACAGTTCCCTCCGTTCACCGTTTATTCAGCGGCGCGAGCCTCAAACCAGAAGCCGCTGGTCGGGACTCGCGCGCGACCTTAATTGGGACAGTTCGGCAGGTGCCGGGCTCAGGAGCGCTGAAGTGCCGCGGGGGCTGCTGGGAGTTGTAGTTCAGAACCAGCTTGTTTACAGCAGCGGGTCTGCGTCCAGCTCTGGGGTACCACACACACACACACTAAACATCTGGTCCAATGTAGTGAGGAATAAATACTCATGAACAGTACAAGTACCTCAGTATGGTACCTGTAGTACTTATTTAAACATGTGAAGTTCACAATGAAACAATGTGATACATAATAGATTTGTTGTACATAAGGACTGAATTTCTTAATATAAAATGTATTATAAGAAGAAACCACATGACTGAAGTTTGAAGACAATAACTTTATATTTTAATAGTTCTTCCTAAAGGAAACTATTTCAGGAAACCGCTCACTTTATTTACATCTTTATTAATCTTTCTGCTCCTGATATGCAAGCAGCACAAAATGACAAGAGGGGCACAAAAAGTAAAAATAAACTCACAACACAAAGACAGGAAGGAGGTGAGGAGGTGAGGTGAGGAGGCGAGGAGAGGAGGCGAGGAAGCGAGGAGAGGAGGCCTGATCCAGACGAGCATGAAGTGACTCAGTGAGAATAATAAATACAAAAACAGCTTCTCCTAAAAGCAGCCAGCGAGGTGAGGAAGTGAGGAAGAGGAGCTCTAACAGAAGCACTCCAGTGAACGAGGGTTCATGCTCGGGTCACGTTCCGCTGAGAGGAGGCGGTTCCTCGGGTTCTCTTCAGGTCGCGGCCCTCCTCCTGGATCAGGACCCACCACGCCCCCTGCTGCCATGACGATTCAACATCTTAAAAAAGACAAAGACGCACCGGAGAGCGGAACACGGAGAACACGCAGAACACTGAGAACACGCAGCAACAACATGGACTCAAAGGTCTCAGTACGGGTTCCACAGGAGCTGGTCGGAGAACACAGGAACCTGCTGGTCATCTGAGCCGAAATCTAAGAACAAGAAGAACCTCAGAAGAGTTTCAAAACGTGGCGGCGGATTCCTTCAATAATTAGCCAATAAGATACTTTGGAGTATTCCCATGTTCTGCTACTTGTGCCGCTTATCAGAGGCTCAAAGTGATGAAAACAAGGCTTTAGTGATCAAGGTCCTACCTGTGAGCTCACCTGGGCCGCCCTCACCCTCCAGCAGGAGGCGGAGCCAGTCGGTGACAGGGTCGGAGGTCAGCCGGCTCCTGAAGGAGCAGCCGAAGCCCGGAGGGGAGCGCAGCGGCCGCTGGCTCTGCTGCCGCCCGGCCTCCTGCCAGCCCACATCCTGCCCACAGGGAGAGGCATCCGCCGCTGGAAATAGTCCCCAAACTCTGCGTGTGCACGTGTGCGTGTGTGTGTGTCTCTGTGTGTGTCGTTACCGGAGACGGCGGGTCGTTCCAGGGTCCGGGCGGCTGCACAGGAGACACAGAGGAGGCTTTAGAGGCTGCTGCAGTCTCCTTCTCTCTCTGCTCGTCTCCTCTGTCCTCACTGAGGTCAGAGGTCATCTTGGCCAGCTGACTTTGCCTGAGAGACAAGAAGCAGGGGCACGCTTAACACACGAAGCAGGTCAACTCGAATAGAGAACAACTATTAAAACAATCTATTGATTAGTTCTTAACATTGTTATTCCATCAATACTTTAGTCATTGTAATTTGTGCCATTTATTATGAATAATAATAAGACGCTCTGGACCCACAGCTGCTGCACGGGGTCCGGGCCGCCGGGCTGCGTGTCGCTCAGCGGGTCCCACAGATGCAGCGCTCTCCTCCACAGGCGCACCTGCATGTCCCAGGAGCGCCGGCTGTACTTGCGGTACTTGTTGGGCGTGGAGGGGTGGAGCTTAGCATCCCGCAGGTGTCTGAGGGGGAGGAGCCCGTTTACTCAGAGAACCAACGACCTCCCGTCTGAACACCAGGAGGCTTCTGGGAGTTCACCGTCGACAAGCGGAGCTTCTCCTGAATCTCAAAGTGTCTGATGTTCGGTCACATGATGAATAAATCATGACGTCATAGTTTCACCGAGGGGCTCAGAGTTTGACGTTTTTAACAGAAACGGATTTAAGTAATATTATTTATGCAAGGAATTTAACTTTTCTGATGGAAGCCTTCTGGCATGGTGAGTTCACGGATCATCGGAAAGATGAAAACCTGGCGATAGTGACGTAAAACATTTAACAGCCAAGATGCTAAAGGCCAAGATGCTACCAGCGCTCAAAAAGAGGCGTGGCCTCACCGGGGGACCTGCTGCAGGTAGTTCTGGTAGCCGATGGTGTTCTTGCCGTACTGGATCTGCTTCTGCCGCCGCTTCAGGACGGCGCCGTTTGTCTCGGTGTTGGCCGAGTCCAGCAGGACGGGGTAGCAGAACGGTGGCCTGCGGGGTCAGAGGTCACAGGTAAATTACAAACACTCATTTCCTCTTGAGGGCACCTGAACGCCTCGTCTCACCAGCAGGTGCGTTCACTGACCTCTTGTCCAGATCGTCCGTTCCCACCGCCACGCTGCTGCTGGACACCTTCAGGATGCAGCGCTCCAGGATGGAGGGCCTGCAGGGGGGCGGGGCCAAAGACCAGAGAGCGTCAGACCAGAGAGCGTCAGACCAGAGAGCGTAGACATTTTTTTCTGAATGTAGTTTCAGTGAAGCGTTTCCAAATGTTCACGCTGAAGAACACACAATTGTAGCGATTGTTTTCCCGTCTGTATGCTAAGACAACCTATGCTAAGCTAACCAATGCTAAGCTTCTCCAGACATCTGCAGTCTAAACAAAGGACATCAAAATGTCCAACCTGCAGGCTTTGTTGCTGGCAGCTCGCTCTCGTCCTCGCAGGCCGCTGGATGCTTGAGGAGACGGGACCGGAGACACGTTACTGTGAGGAAGAGGACGAAGAAGACGAGAACAAATTAGGACAGCATACAAAAAGATGACGTCATCACGGGGAGGTACTTTAGCGATGTAATTTTCTTTTTACCTGACCAGGCTGTCGAAGACAGAGCTGCAGCCAGGGA
The DNA here is from genome assembly GCF_023055335.1 of Clinocottus analis. Taxonomy (NCBI): domain Eukaryota; kingdom Metazoa; phylum Chordata; class Actinopteri; order Perciformes; family Cottidae; genus Clinocottus; species Clinocottus analis. Next base: position 17,844,053 of record NW_027175898.1, read on the forward strand.
GGAGCCAGGGCTCGGGGCCTGTGGGGGCGGGGCCTGTGGGGGCGGGGCCTCTGAAGGGGGCTGCGGTGGGCAGCGGGTCGGGGAGGCCGGTCCACATGGCGGCCGACCACCCCGTCGCACACGCACACGACCACGAGCCGAGACAGAAGCTGAGGACACAAGCGTCCCGTCAGAGAGGACGTCACCGAGCAGAACCACCTGGCACTGTGGCAGCCATCTTTGTAGTTTCCTGCTTCACAGGCTGAAGCCCAGTCCTGGTGCTACCCGGTCTCCTGATGGTTCAACGTTTTGGTTCCCGGCTCTTTTTGAATGACTTTCTGTACCTCTTAAGTTCAAACTAAAAGCAAAAGGAGGAGCTAACACACTTCTGGTTGCTCCTTTACAAAAAAAGTCAGGCTGTTTTACTGTGAAAAGCTGCATCTTTAAAATGTAATGCCCAAGTTTTAATTTAATCTGAAGGTTAAACCTCAATTTATCAGTATTTCATTAAAGTATTTTACGCGTTTCCACCATTTGAGGCAGAATATCCTGAAGGAACAGAGTAATGCCTGCAGGTACAACATGAGCTGGAGCCTGACAGGCAGAACACGGGGCTCTAAAACCCACGATGGAAGTTAATCACTGCTGCTCTTAATTAAAGGAACGCTGCACGCGACTTGCAGAGTACATGTCACTATCATACAAATACACAAATACATACATATTGTGCATTTGTACACACGTGAATCAACTTGTAGAGCCTGCTCCAACCT